>NC_054058.1:48845632-49148662 GCF_017639655.2 Falco naumanni | reverse complement strand
TTGTGCTAAATGCCTTATAGGTTACATGGCAACGTGGCTGGAAAAAGAGCTTAGAAGTTGAAGACCTTGTCACACATTTTATTTATGACCTTGAAGTGATTGAACGATTCAGGGTTAACCTTCCAAAAAGACATGCTAAGATTGGGACCCATTCAGGTCCAGAGCAAGCTAAAAACCAGCCCAGGTTCTCCAAAATAGCATGGTATCTATGATATCACATTTATTAATAGAAGCAATTTTGTTAATGCTACATGGCAAGCTTTCTCTTGGATAAAAATTTGTAGATCCTGTACTGTGTTTTAACTCTGAGTCGAAACTAATGAATGTTAAGTCTAGTTTTTTGATTTTAATATGTTTTCTTTTATGTCCCCAGATAGTGTATTTGTTTCCTTCCTCTTTCTATGATTTTGGTACTAATAAACATCACTTGTAGGTTACTTTTCAGTTTATTTATGCAGCAAGCACATCCATAGTGCTGTGTTGAGATAATCAGGCTATCAGATTGCCAGTACAAATTTTGCTACACACTGCAATTACCAGAGTGTTCAATCATAGGTGGTGCTTACTGTGATGCCATCACATTCTGTGAATATGCTACTTCCCTCTTGACTGCCACCTGCTATTTCATTACTGAAGGTAGCAAAGGAGAGTCAAACAGAAACTTTGATAAACTGATTGTTTAAACTTGTCAGACTTTCCAATACCATCATAAGCTTTACTCCCTCCACTGATGACAAGGCCAGAGTGCTGCATCCAGATCGGTAACTTGGATGTTTCAAAGCAGAGCATTTCCACAGCTCAGTGTCAGGTGCATGAGCTTGAATGGAGTCTGAAACACAGTGTAATGTGCCTAAGATCCTCACCAGAGAGCAGAGAGGCATGCTGGGCGTGGGCTTCCATGTAACAGTGAGTTGACTTACAGAATTAGTTGATAGGCAACAACAGGCATAGCAGTATCTGTAACACGCTCTCCAAACCCTCTACTGAAGCTATTTCACTGTATCTGAAAATTCATTAGTATCTTGGGTAAGAAGAAAAAGTAAATATGACATTCATGTCATGAGTTAGGATGTCTTGGGTTCAGCTCTCTTCTGAGACGATTACATGCTTTAACACTTCTGTAGGGCATTAAATGTGTCTGAATTTCCTTAGCCTAAGAAGCTTTCAAACAGTTTTTGTCTACTGAAGGAGAGGCAGGTGGAGTCTGTGCTCACTGGGATGCAAAATGGAGACTCCATTTGGATGTCAGACTGGAAGCTTGTGAGTTCTGGCCACAACAGGAAAGGTCCTTCTCCTCCACCTGCAGATTCATAACTACAGAATAGATTCAGTACCCCAGTGGAAGATGAGGGGCTGGAAAGTATGTTCAATGAAGAATCAGAGCTGGCTGAAACTGAACTGTGCAACAGCAACAAGGTGAACTGGTGAGTGATAGTGGGATATTCTCTGCTGTGGGGGATGGAGCTCCCATCTGCTTACCTGAGGATCAAGGAATTCTGGGAAAACATGAGATCCCTCTGACTGAGTGAGACAAACGGTTCTTTGCCAACAGGCTGGTCAACCTGATGAAGAGAGCTTTAAACCAGGAACAATAAAGGAGGAACAACAAAAAGTGAGGACATGGTGGACTGGGATGGTGAGCAAAAGATACATCAATAGAGATTTTTACCAACTATATTCAGATATTTGCAGACTGAAGTTTCTTCAAATGTATATGTGCATCATTCAGATGATGCAATACCTTTCCTAGAGGAAATATTTCTGAAATGGGGTCTTATAGCTGAGAGTACCTTTTCATTCATTATCTGGCACTTCAGCTCTGGAAATAGTCCACTGGTGGAAGATGACATCTACTACACCAGAAACTGCTTTGACTTTTAAAGGGACACTTCAAATTGAATTTTTTTGATATTTAAAATACAGATAAATCCCACAGTACTCTAGTTAAGGTTAATTTTGCATGGAGGAATTGTAACTATTTACCTAAGAGAGTTCAGTCAGTGATGAAGTCACTGTATTCTTGGTTCCTATCCTAATTTTAGTGTACTTTCGAGATTTTCAATAACTGTAGGAATAGCAGAAACCTTGGAGTACCACTGAAATACCCTAGTAACGAGCAGATAGCAGTATTATCCCTGAGCTGAAACTTTTTGAATTGACTTGGGAGAATCCAAGTAAAGTGACTATCAGTCATTGGAATGACAGTCATGGATCGCTGTGCTGAGGTCCATTTTGGAGGTATGGCTGGATACAACTGATGGTTAGGTATATTCATCTATCACCTAAGACAAAAGGCATTGGCTGTCTTGATGATAACTACAGAACATGAGCAGAAGCCATAATTAGGAGAAGAAGAATTTCTGTACCTCTCTGTGCTTCATGCTGTCTTTCCCACAAATTGGTATAGTCTTGTCATGTTGACTCTGAAGCTAGTTAGCATTCCCAGGCATCTATAAAGCAGCAAGATGTCTGCATCTGAGTTTGAGAGAAAGAAAAGCTGTGTGTCACCATGAAAAGAGGAGTCCCAGCCTTTGAATATGCACCTGCAGGGGTCACATACTACATACAGATGGGCTGCAACCAGGTCCAGCAGCTTTCTGTCCAGGTTTCAGAGTCACAAGCAGGTATGGGCTTAAACCTACGTATGATTTAAGCTTTAACCATTTTGAATGCAAGCTGGGGAAATGGGATCTGACTGTAACTGATTATATTTACTGTAATAACTGTTGTTATCCTCAGGCCCATTGGTATTGACACTGAGCCTAGAAACTTATCACAACCAATGAAGCACTCAAGCTAGGGGTTTTCTGAAGAGGAACCTGCTGGACAAATTTATGCCTTTTAAGTTTGCAGTTTACCCAGCTGCTGTTCATCTTCAGCATGACAAGTCATCCAGCACCTGAAGCAGTTCTCCCAGCAATTCTTCCTGTTTTCTTACACCCTCTTCTGTTAGTACATGCTCTCAGGAATAGTGTATGCTGATTCCTCCATGCTCTGCAGAACTAAATGTACTTCCTTTAAATCATTCCTCTAAAAGCCAGATAGGTCTCTTATGTATTACAGATCATCTTCCATCAGCTGGTTTTCATAGTTAAGTATTTCTGTGCTCAGCAAAATTGCCATCAAAGAAATAAATTTTAACTTCTTCATTTGTCTGTTATGAAATATTACTTTTACCCCATATATCCTTACATCTTACCCAAGGCTGTTTTTGCCTATCACAAGGCAATGACACTATCAGTGGAAACACTGGAAGGTATTTCAACAATTGATATTTGAACAGGAGGATCCAAGCCCAAAAAGGAGAAAGTGGTTGGCAAGATATAGGCAATGTAAAAGCAGCCCTCAGGATCCAACCCTTTTTGTCATCTATCACTGCTGAAACCTGCTCTACATCATTAACAGAGGGAAGAGCAGTTTCTGCTAGATTCAGGAAAGAAGCCATCTGACTCTAAATATGACTTTAAAGATGTTCTGGCAACTGATGCTTGGAAAGAAGAAAATCCTGTTTTGTGGTCTCAGGAATGATCACATCCCTGTTATTCTTGTAGTGTAAGAAACAGCAAAAGGCTGCTTTTTTGCAGCTGACTAATTTGTGACTCATTCTTCGTGTTGCCTTAATCAGCTTCCCCATGCTGTTGATGTCAAATGATATATTTACTCATTCTGCTGAGATTTTTATCTATGCAAAAATTAATATATGTAATGAATGTAAATAACAATGAACAAACTTGAAAATACACGTTGAGGCATGTTTGACTGTGGAATGAATATAAAAAATGAGCTCTTCATCACTGTGTCATTCTTACAGCAATCACTGTACTTACACATTGTTGATGTAAACACCCAATTTCTGGAAAGTAACTAAATGGCATGTGTTAACTAATTATTATTAACCACTGTAAATGGTAAAATTAATGACCTGATTGTGAACAGATAGAAGACATTTCTTTAGAGTGTATTACTAATAAGCTTTAAAAACAGAGAAAGAGAGCACATGTTCAGCAGGAGAAAAAAAGCAGGAAAATAATGAGAAAATAATCTTCTAGCATAACTTAATAAAGGAACTTACATGGTAATTATCTTTAGCTGAAAGAAAAGCTACAAGTAATTTGACATGAAAATATCAGCTTCCAAGCGTTACTAGAGAACCACTTCTCAACTTCTGACATCAACCTGAAGTCAGTTGGATTCCTGCATGCAGATACTTCTATTTTCATTGCTGAGTCAAAACCAGACATTCCTGAGCATTTCATAGGCTGACTGTGCTCAGACCACTATGGGTCACAATTAACAAGCAAAATAAAGAAAACAAACAGAATTTACCCAAAAGTGGCAGGGTCGTGATTTTACCCAGAGGCTTTCCTGGTTATGTCCAGTCTTTCCTTGGGCTTCCCCCCCTGGCTCCTGCCTGTGGCCCAGGACCCCATTTCAGCACAGCCAGGGGCCATCAGTTACTTGCCTGGGTCAGGCATCTGTAGGACCACCCCATGTGCAGCCCAGAGCTCATACTTCAACTCAAAACCTACTCTCTTTTAGTTAAAATACATTACCCCTTGTCCTGTCGCAACAGACTGTATTAAAATGTCTGTCTCTATCTTTCTTATAAGCCCCCTTTAAGTATTGAAAGGCCACAATAAGGTCTCCCTGGAGCCTTCTCTTCTCCTGGCTGAAAATCCCCAACTCTCTCAGTATTTCTTCATAGGAGAGGTGTTTGGTCCATCAGATCATCTTCATGGCCCTCCTCTGGACTTGCTTCAACAGGTCCATGTCTTTCCTGTGCTGAGGACTCCAGAGCTGGATACAGTACTCCAGGTGGGGTCTCACCAAGGCAGAGTAGAAGGGCAGAATCACCTCCCTCAACCGGCTGGTCATGCTTCCTTTGATACAGTCCAGAATGCAATTGTTTTTCTGGGCTGTGAGTGCATACTGCTGGCTCACGTCCAGCTTCTCATCCACCATTACCCCCAAGTCCTTCTCTACGGGGCTGCTCTCAATCTTTTCATCCCCCAGCCTGTATTGATAACTGGCAGTTCCCCTGACCCAGGTGCAGGATCTTGCACTTGGTGTTGTTGAACCCCGTAAGGTTCTCAGGGGCCCACTCCTTGGGCTTGTCCAGGTTCCTTTGGATGGCATCCTGTCCATCAGGCATGTCAACAGCAGCACTTGACTTGGTCCCATCTGCAAACTTGCTGAGGGTACCCTCGATCCCACTATGTAATTGATGGAGTTATTAAACAGTATTCATCCCAATACATACCCCTGAGGGACACCACTCATCACTGATCTCTATCTGCACATTGAGCTGTTGACTACTACATTCTGGATGTGACAATCCAACCATTTCCTTATCCATTGAACAGTCCACCCATCAAATCCATCTCTCTCCAATTTAGAAAGAAGGATGTTGTGGGGAACCATGTCAAAAGCCTTACAGAAGTCCCGATAGATGATATCTGTAGTTCTTGCCTTGTTCACCAATGTAGTCATTCCATCATAGAAGCACAAAGTTGATCAGGTAAGACTTGCCCTTGGTGAAGACGTGCTCACTGTCTCAAATCACTTCCTTGTCCTCAATGTGCCTTAGCATAACTTCTTGGAGTATCTGTTCCCAGGCACAGAGGGGAACCTGTTAGAAAATTTAATCTGGTTTTGGTAAGACAAAGTATTACATAAGTAAAGGGATTGCTTACATAAGATTTTACCACATGACTAATAATAATACAACCCAGGGAGGTACAAACCACTAAGTTTAAGCAATTATATCCTCCACAGCTCTTCAGAGAGATGTAAAAGCCAGGTAAATTGAGTTTCCAAGTTTAAGATATTTTTCCCTTTTATTTATGCATATTTTATGACGGTGAGTCCAGAATTTCAAGGAATTCTGAGTAATGCCAGATGATCGTCCCGGAGTCTTAATCAGTTGCATACAGAAAAAGAAATGAAAATATCCTCCATAAGCAGTGCTGATTTAGTCAGAATTCAAATTAAATTGGTTATGAAAGTCAGAAATACATTAATGAAGATTAACAATAGGACCCTAAGGATCCTGGATAACTGAACTGGAAATATGAGAATGATTGATGCAGCAATGGTAACAAAAGCCCTTCTGAGAAAAGAAAACTCCCAGTGTTATTATGGAGAATGAAAAGGGCAGTGAACCACATATCAAACCCCAGAGCCTCCATGTCACTTGTTAGGAAGCACTTAGAGGCAGCTAATTCCACACAAAGGCAAATCCCTTGGCTGACATTCTGTAATAATGACTTGGACACAATTCTTTTTTGGAAAGCTTTCAAAAAAATTATTTTCATAACTTCAGAATATTATTTTTGTATAATAACATGAGTACAAGCAAGCAAAGCAAAGAACTAACTAAACTAAGTACACAGTCAATAAGAAAACAACCCACACTTTTCTATTACAGAGTAGACTTTCTGTAATGCTGCATTATGGGAAGCGGTCTTAGAGAAATCCATAAAACCAGATTTGTTTCTAGTCCTTTTTGAAATTATGATCTTTGTGCTGAATGAGAGATTGATGTTCAGAACCCAAGAATATCTATCAAAACTGAAGTCCTTTCTCAGAAACTCAAGTTGGTTATAATATCATTGCTCTTGCAAAGTGTTTTGCTTATTTGTGTTGGCTCTACAGAGGATCTGCATAGGCTGGACCGATGAGTCGAGGCCAACTGTATGAGGTTCAACAAGGAGAAGTGCTGGGTCCTGCACTTGGGTCACAATAACCCCATGAAGCGCTACAGGCTTGGGGCAGAGTGGCTGGAAAGCTGCCTGGTGGAAAAGAACCTGGGGGTGCTGGCTGACAGCTGGCTGGACATGAGCCAGCAGGGTGCCCAGGTGGCCAAGAAGGCCAATAGCATCCTGGCTTGTATCCAAAACAGTGTGGCCAGCAGGACAAGGGCAGTGATTGTACTCCACACTGGTCAGGCTACACCTCAAATAATGTAACGAGATTTGGGCCTTTCACATCAAGAAAGACATTGAAGGGCTGGAGCGTGTCCAGAGAAGGGCAACGAGGCTGGTGAAGGGTCTGGAGCACAAGTCTTATGAGGAGCAGCTGAGGGAACTGGGATTGTTTAGCTTGGAGAAAAGGAGGCTCGGGAGGACCTTATCACTCTCTGCAACTACCTGACAGGAGGTTGTATTGAGATGGGAGTAGGTCTCTTCTCCCAGATAACAAGGAACATGACAAGAGGAGACAGCCTCAACTTAAGCCAGGGCAGGTTTGGATTGGATATTAGGAAAAAAATTCTTCACTGAAAGGGTTGTCAAGCATTGGCACAGGCTGCCCAGGGAAGTGGTGGAATCAACATCCCTGGAGGTATTTGAAAGGTGTGTAGATGTGGTGCTTAGGGACATGGTTTAGTGGTGGACTTGACAATGTCAGTTTGGACTTGATGACCTTAAAGGTCTTTTCCAACCTAAATAATTCCATGATTCTATACAAATACTGAGTTTTTAAATTTAGCATTTTAACTTTTAATTTTCTGCATTTAAAACACAACTTCTGAACCCTTAGGGTAGCCTCTGCTACATATTCAAGCCTCCCTGCTCTACACCTGAGAATCAGCAGCATTTTAAAAGATAAACCAGAAGTCTGTCTGATTCAAAAAGTGTACTTCCTTGCAAGACTAAATAAAAACCAGAGTAGACATCACTGGTCAACACTGAACCTGGGTATTGGGACAGAAAATCTGACTGTAGCAAGAGTTAAAACTGTGTAAGTCAGGGTAAAGAAGTATTTCTTGACTCTTTTTCTTCAAAGTTTGCCCTGTAAGATGAATCTTGCTGTCTGAGCTTTCTTGAAAGACAATCTACATCTTGTTCTCATTAAATTAAATTCTATCAGCTACATAAATTATACC
This sequence comes from Falco naumanni, assembly GCF_017639655.2. Lineage (NCBI taxonomy): Eukaryota > Metazoa > Chordata > Aves > Falconiformes > Falconidae > Falco > Falco naumanni. The sequence continues at coordinate 49,140,777 of NC_054058.1, read as the reverse complement.
TAAATATTCATGTTAAATGTATGTTCCTTCAGCATGTATTATTCCAATAGGTGATGTCCATGCAGACATGTGGTTCAGTTACACAGAAACCCATAATTATTTCACTGCATCATGTTACCGTGTAGATATTTTATGTCATCTATCTCACAGACTAACATTTCTTGTGCTGGTTCCTTTACCCTTAGATCTGCCTTATCACTGTTGACTTTCATGTCAGAATATGTATCTAGTTTATTTTCCCCTTATGTATATTTTATTATTTTCTGTCCTTTTGTTTTCAACTCTTTAGTCTTTTGTTGCAAGGAGTACTAATAACTGGGCTTCATTCTAGAATTTTCCTTTAAAAATGCAACAAAATGCCCATATGTTCAATTTCCATATTTATCTGACTCTATGTTCATGATAACTCCCAAATATTCCCTGAGTAGAAAAGTACACATCTCTTCCACTGTTTAATGTTTAGCAGAGAACTCGTGCCTTTCTCATTAGAACTCCAGTAAATAATTAGCTATATAGTCTCTCTTTCTGAAGCAATTCTGTGGGCGTTTTCCTCTCTGTGTACCTTTGCATGGGGAAAGGTTGTTAGCTCCTGGAGCTTCAGGCTGCAAGGCTTGTATTTCTAGTCCTTCTAGTCCCAAAACATTTAAAGAAAAGGCACGAACAGGAAATGAACATGAGCAAGAGAAACCATGAGCAAGGCTTCAGAGATGACCTATTCAGGAAAGTTAAGCAGCTGAAGGTGAGGTACAGCAGAGCACAGAGACAGAATGGAAAATTAAGGGGTTTCTGGCTGAGCTACAGAGTTTTCCATTGGCGCGAAATGTGTGAAAGCCACCAGAAGGCAGTGAAGAAAGTGTGAAATTGAAGCTGAATTTTGAAGCCTGCAAGCTCTGTTTTTATTGCATCAACAAATAAAAATCTCATTAGATCACAATCTAGAAAACTGTATATTTTTACAGAAAGTATTGCTAGAACTTGACCAAGAAAGAGAGCATTCTAAAAAGCTTCTGTTGCTTAAGAGGGAACAAATATAATCATAAGCATAGGTAGTATAGATATTTTCAAAATGTAAAACTTTCAGAGCTTTGTGCAAAAGTTTTTCTACAGACATATACGTATTGAAAGGACCATACACATATATGCAAATATGTGATAGATACATAGGTGTAACATATATATGCAGATTTTGCTTTTCTTACTTTAGCCATTCTCTGCATGTCAATCTTTGCATAGATGTTACTATAGAAGAGGGTCATGAAAGCACAAGAAGGCAACACTGGCCTTTCAGTCAGACTGGGTGATGAATGAAGAAGAGTGTCATATATGGTGAATACATAATTTAAAATATAGCAGCATTATGGCTTAAATTGTCCTATTTTCTATCATTTGAAAATTATATAGATAGCCCAGTTCCAGGCAGAATCTCAGATTTGATGTCACAAGCAAACCGCAGCAGACCTATTTCAAAGGTATGGGAAAATGAAGGAGTTTCTGGCTGAACTACAGAGCATTATTACTGTAGAATGCATTATTTAATAGCTGTCCAGTAACGATCCAGTAACAATCTGAAGATTGGTGCAGCTATTTTCATATTTATGAAATTCATCAAGAAGAACAGTTTCTGAATTATTCTGAATTCATGGAAGAAGGTTCATAGGTTCAGAAATGGGTTTTCACTGACCTGCAGATTCTGAGTGAGATGAAGGCTTTCATCCCAAATAAGCATCAGTCTGTCACTTCCTGAGCAACGTAAATTATATTAGTTGACTCTTCTTATTTCATTTTTATTCATAAAGTGTGTATTCTGACATCTTACAAAATAGCTTATTTCTGCTTTACTGAAGAAGAAAGTTCTGGAGAAACTGGAGACCAAGAGAACTTTCTCCCTTCCTTCTGTATATGTACCAGCCAAGAAGGTGGGGGTTTGAAAGGCAAGGTGGGGCATGTAGAATTAATCATCCAGACTTCTCTTTTTTGAATTATATTTTTAACAGGGTAAAAGCTGCATTTCTTTTTTCCAAATGAAGTGGCAATATTCCCTAACAAGAGAACTAAGAGTTTTCTAGCCTATATAGTTTAGCATTGAAAAGAGACACGCACACTTCTTGCTGCAAAAGGTTATAATTGAAATGTGCACCTTTAACTTAAAACAAAAATTTCTGAACTGAATTAATGACAGGTACAATATAGAAGTTTAACACCCCAAATATTTTCTTGTCTAAAATAGCTGTTTTTTATCTTTACGTTTAAAGACTAGGTTTAAAGATAAAAATAATTGCATCAATATTGTAATTAGATTAAAATATTATTAATATATCATAGAATCATAGAATGGTTTGAGTTGGAAAGGACCTTAGAGATCATCTAGTTCCAACTCCAATTTAACAGTAGCAAAATATTATTCCCTTTTTCCTCCTAACTTATTACTCCCTCTCACGCATATAGTCAGAGATCTGAGTGCTTCATGAGATTGTGCCGTATCATCGTCTCTCACCTATTCATTGGCTGTAATCAAGTGTATTGTACAATCAAGACTACAGAATTTGGGTGACATTGACCAAAGAATTTTTGTTACCTAAAGTAGAGCTCTGAAATTTTTCATAACTTACGAGGCATGCCCTAAAAATGAAGACACAATACTTTGGTAATCTAAGAGGGAAACCAGCAGACAATACAGTTTAAAGATTCATAATTATCTGCCCTGATCTTATTAGGCTGTCCTATGGTAAGTGCCATATCTGATCTTAAAGAAATCAGAGAAAGTAATTAATCTCTTAATTTTATCAGTAGATCATGTGTCTATCCAGTATAAAGACATAATTATGCTCAAGAGAGAGAAAGAAATAAAATGAACATGGCCTGTGAAATGATTAATTTTGTGTCCTGGAGTCAATTATGCATAGGATAACTGCAATTCTCTGAAATTACATTTAATGCCATAATGCACTGTAACAAAGGAGCTGGTGGGAGTACGAAAACAGTGCTGCACATGAAAAATTGGTGAAACATACTTCACCACTGAAGAGCTTAAACAAAGCATTGAATAACCTTTGACTTTGTAACAGTGCTTAGATGGTGCTCTTTTTCTGCTGATCTCACAGTAAAATATAAAATAAGTGTAAAGGATTCAAGGTCAAATCTGTCAAATACATTACAGAAATGAGAAACCTGGGCTCCTAGATTCTCTAGATAATGTTCAGTGAGCTAAATCATGCGAGTCCCATTGCACAGCACAAGAATTGGTGAGACTTCTGACTCGTGACTGCTTACCAAGAATAGATCAAGTAAGTTGAGACATACACAATGTCTTCTTCAGTACCCACACTCACCCTCAAAATTCTAAAGTTCTAAAAGGGTAGGCATCATGTCTGATTATGTCAGGCAGGTGCAGAAATGCAGTTGTGGAAGTGTTGATGCCAATGCCAATAGTGAGTATATTCTGTATCTAAATGTTCACTAGATGTCTCCAGAAGCCCGAGTATACTGACCGTGCTGAGTGCTCTATAATTAATGTAATTAATGATCAGCCTTTCCTCCCTCTATAAAGCTGTCTCCCAAGGTCTTATTCAACATAACACATTGAATGAACACATAGAGAAATAATTACTTGTGACAAGGAGGTGGGAGAATAGAAATGGGGGAGACTAAAAGTAAGAATAAAAGTAGCAGAATAATAATGAGGAAAAATAGTATAAACTAGATTGTTACAATGCAGTTTTCCAGTGTGCTCCATTGTGGGCCTCTAATGCATGACCTAGTGCAGCTAGAATTGTTTGAAGAATAAATAAATAACAAGACAGCTCTTACTACACTCACTTAGATGTATGGACTTGTGTTAATAGTTAATAAATAGTTCCTTTGCCTTCAGGATGAAAAATAGTAGAGTTGGTAGGAAACACTCAGTTGGAGAATTCTTGACTGTCCATATCAAACCTTTCCTGGAAACTGACCATTTCATGAAAATCAACACTTGATGGAAGAAGTTTCTTCAACTCAGCAAACTTTTATCAAGCCTTTGAAAAGGAGGGGTTATTTTGCATGCTACCATTGAGCCCATGAGTGGGATTCACTTGTCAATGTTAATGATGTTTATGGGTAAGTTTTTCTGACCACCGAACTCTGACTTTGAACATCATTGATGATGTTGCTGCCAAGGAGGCTGATATAAAATGAAATCACAATGTTTAGAAAAGACAGCTGATATTTACTGCCAATAACTGAACTTCACTTTGAGTAATGACACTGCAAGAATTTGCTGTATATTGAAGGGTGCACAGGGGAAAACAGAGCTATGTACTAATCAGTTCCCTTTATTGGGCAGGTCATTCCTATTCAATGAACTAAAGAAAATGCTACTATGGTATGTAACTGGAAAGTCAAAATCATTGAAGGAGCCACCCAGATTCATAGTACTTTCAAGTAAAGGAAGGAAAACCAAGAGTTCATCATGGCAGAGTTTTGGGGGGGGGGGGTTTGTTTGTTTGTTTTGTTTTTTGTTTTTTGTTTTTTTTTTAAAATAAAAAAAACCCCAAAAAGCCAAGTATAAACACAGGAGAGGCAAATGTACTATTAACACAGGATCTGTCATCTTTAATTAGGAGAAGACTTTGGTTTCAAGCTCATTCCAGATCACCACCTTTTAATTGATACATGGTGATCTAGATATCTGTCCTGGTTTCAGCTGGGATAATTTTCTTCTTAGTAGCTAGTACAATGCTGGGTTTTTTATTTAATACGAGAATAATGTTGATAACACACTGATGTTTTAGTTGTTGCTAAGTAATGCTTACTCTAAATCAAGGAAAAAATAATAGTGGAGAGGGTTTCACTACAATTTTTCATGAACTTTGCTTACTTAAACCTGAGTTTTCTTGTCTCTCTAGAAGTGATTACAAATATTGTAATAATATTGCAAATTTTGTGTTTCTTTGGGTCCCAATAAAGTGCACAATAAGAGCTTTTTTTTCCTTAATGATTTGTCTGGTTTGTTACTAATATTATAGCAGTCCAGACTATATTATGGAACCACAAAGTCCTGAATATTTTAGGTAGGTTTGTATAAGCAAGTGAAATAGTACTACTTTACTAAATCAATTTTTAATTAACTTATATTAAAATATAAACCATTTTTTGTTACTTATTTAACGTCGAGAAACACTGACAGAACTGTTAATAATATGAAAACATGTTATCTCTAGTCAAATCTGAAACCATTCTTTTTTATTACTTTGTAAAAGAAAACATTCTGTAACATTTTCCTAGGAATACGTGTGTTTTTTTGAGATCAGGAGTAGAATATGTAGTCTGGCTAAGAGTGCAGCATTCCTGCTTGTGATTATTTAGATGCTTTCATGTCTTTTGTCTGTATATTTGTGAATTTGGAAGAACTTTGTGTTTCAGTATTATTAGTAATGTATGGATTAAGTATGAGGGATCCATCTTGCAGAGTTGTGAAAACTTCCTGCAGTCTCCTATGCTATTAGGAGAGGAAAGGTGAGAAGGGCTATTGCCCAGCAATGACATTTTAATAGAAATTTAATTACAGAACAAGTTTGGGTCACCAGAGGATATAATTTGGGATTTTAAAGGCAAAGCGTAGTAAATCCATCCCCAAGATAAAGTGTGAATATAAGGTGGATGAAACACCTATTATACTGGCTTCACAAAAATCCTATTTTTCATTTGGGGTCAGTATGGAATACAGAGTGTTGTACTAGTTTTGGCTGGGTTAATTAATTTTTATGCTATAGTTAATTTTCTTCATAGTAGCTCATAGGGGGTTATGTTTTGGATTTATGACCAAAACCATGTTGATAACACAGGGATATTTTTGTTATTGCTGAGCAGTGCTTACACAGACCTTCTGACACTGCCCTGCCAGCAAGTAGGCTGGGGATGGGCAAGAGGTCTGGAGGGGACACAGCCAAGACAGTTGATGCCAACTGACCATGTGACACAATGCTCAGCAATAAAAACTGGGGAAGAAGGAAGAAGGGGGAACATTTGGAGTTATGGCATGTCTTCCCTAGTAACCATTATATGTGATGAAACCAATGAAACCCTGCTTTCCTGGAAATGGCTAAACATCAGCCTGCTGATAAGAAGTAGTGAATTAATACCTTATTTTGAGAATACAGCTTTTGCTTTAAGTATTAAACTGTCTTTATCTCCATCCATGAGTTGTCACACTTTTACTCTTCTGATTTTTTCCCCATCCCAGCTGAGGAGAGTGAGAGAGCAACCACGTGGTGCTTAGGTTTCTACCAGAGTTAACACATAACAAGTACACTTCATATATTATTCTTTTTCAGTATTAAGGTTTTATTTTTTTCATTGCTGAGTAGCAAAAATAAAATTTGTTTAAATTCTCAAGTAAATGATTCATGAATTATTTGTTACGAGAACATCATCACATGGTTGTGGGCAAGAAATTCATTGGTTGTGTCTTTTAAAAATGTTAAATCACTTAATTTTTAACATCTAGTGAAAAATTGATTTTGCTCTGTTGTTTTACAAATGAATTAAAAGTACATTAGTAGATTTCATTTTATCAGCATGATTTTTCTGATGAGACGCTATTAACTAATTATTGTTTAATAAAGCACTAATGCTGATTTATTAATATAATAGCTCTATTTTACTGAAAAGCTAGAATTCAAAAAAATCACTTCAAGTTGTTAAAATATGTGGGGGAAAAAAATTGAAAACTTTCTATTCTGTTTTCCAAGTTAACAGCTACCATTAATGTTAAAATAATGTTTAAAAGGACAAAGAAGGCCTGTTTAGTGTATTCCCTGGAATAAAAGGGCAAACTGATGTTTCAAATAAAACATATTTTTTTTCAGTGATTTATGAATCACTGCTCATTACAGTTTTAGCAGGTATTTTTGAATGATTCACTATTGTAAATCAAACAAACAATTCTCGCAATGCTAAGGAGACTATTTCTGCTTTTTTCTTCACAGTTTCTGTTAATAGAATTATTCCCAAGCCTTGGATAAATTAAAATAAAATGCTGTTCCTGCTGGCAAAGAGATAGTTACAGATAAAAGACTACCCACGTTGCTTGTAAACTGGTGGATAGGCCAATTTCCTGGCTACCCTAATTAGCTCTGCGTAATTTGACACATTGCTTCCTGAAATAATGATTTAATCTAATTAAGATTCTTTTGCAAGATATATTTCAAATTAATTCATTAAGGACTTTATCTCCAAAGCCCAGAAATTATCACCAAGAATAATATTGGCATCTTATTCTAGAGTATCATTTTACTTTCCCTATAAACTGACTCTGCTTCTAACATATTCATGCTTAAGTGATTAGGTGAAAAAATCCCTGGATTTCCTTCCTTCCTTCCCAGTAATCTCCCCTAGGCAAGGTTTGCAGTAGAACAACTTCTGTAGCTCTCCACTGTGAAAATGGGGTGTAGTCTTCCCTGTCTTACAAAGTACCATGAAGACTAATGACATCTATGTGCAAATGACAGAATACATGATTATTTGATATTGCTGATGAAATCTAGCTCTTTATGGGAAAGGAAAAAAAAAGATAAATTACTGCTACTGATCTGTAATGATGTGGTACTGGTTTGTCTAGATTGCACATTTTTATTGTTGTTTTGTTAATTTCTTTGTTTCCCAATAAAGCCATTATGTGGCTTGCAATGGCAGAATATATTTTATAACTTGGATGTATTCTCTGTCAATCATAAATCTCTTCTGCCTGTTAAAGGGAAGCTCACCAGCAGAATGAAGAATGATACCTTGCTGAAGTCACTGGACAGCATGCATTCAGTAATTGCTACCTGTTCAAGAAAACCTTCAGTGATGTGTTGAGGTCAAATTCATCTGACCACTTGAAGAACTGGAGAAGAGTTCATGGCTTTTAAAAATGATTACACTAGATGCAAAATCTCTCTTACTTAGATCTTCACTCTCAGGTGAAAGTTAAATGTACCTGCCCACATAAAAAGACTATTCCATATCAAAATCTCAGTGGATTCAATGGAGGAAAAAAATTAATTTCAGCAAACTTTGAATTATGATAAGGAATAGAGGTAGAATGATGTTTAGAATTTCAGACCCTATTATTTTAGCCAGAGAACCGAATAGGTTAAGCCTTCTGAGCAAAATGCCTTCTTCTGTAAATTAAGGAAAATATATTCTGTTTCAAAAATGAACTTTTGGGTCTAATGGATTATTGTAGGACCCTTGAATTGAAGACATTATACAAAGAAGAAACATTATGGACACTACTTATAAAAATGATTGCAGAATCCAGTTGTAACTCAGGAAATTGTCTTACATGAGTAATTTAAGCAAGTGCACAGGTTGTGACTGGGGGAGATTAAGGTGAGTGATAGACTGTCAACGAGTGTACAAAACAGAACACTTAAGGTATTTGTAAACTCAGACTTTTAGTACCTGTATTGATGAGACTTAAGTGTACAAATACAGATGACTGACAATGGCTGGCATCCTTGGAGATGCAGATGAAAATCAGGGCACCATTTTCATTTGTGGTTATCCTGTTTGCTTTGACCAGGACTGTCAGATGGCCATTACATCCATTCATTTTGCACTACTGCACCATTTTACAAGAATGTCAGTTCAATTGCAGTAAATACTAGACCAAGCTCTAATAAGTCAAAACGTATGATAATTTATTAATCTAATTGTGAAATTATCTCTGAGTTAGACAATGAAACTGCCTGTATTGTGTCTATGCTAATGTGAGGACTGGGAAAATTTTTGTACTATTGTTTCTTCAAATATTACTGCCAGTTCTATTTTTCAGTAATTTTCAGTCAGTACTCTGAAAAAGAATATTTGCATTTAACTGTCTTCTGAGGATATTTCTAAATATTTATTATAAACATTATTTGAAAAACAGATGCTATTACATATGAGATTATAGTCTCTGAGACAATGATTAGACTTACAAAATGCATGAAGATAAATTAATAGAAAAATAAATATTTTCATTAACATAACTTACCTATATAACCATTAACAGATTTTCAGTTTCTACCCTAATAGTAATAATCCACTCACAGCCAATATTAATTAATGTTTTTTTGTTGGAGCTAATTTACAGCAACAAATGATGAACCGGTTCTTGCAAAACTGCTGACACCAAAAGCAGCTAGTTAAGTAAGTGGAACAAAACCAAGTCAGTCTCTAGTAGCTACATTAGTGTAATGAACATATAGTGGCAGAATAGTAAAATAAGAGTAAAGATTCTTTAATCAAACAGAAATTTGAAGGCACCCTTTACACACTGAATCACACTGCTGGTGCATCCTTGTCTTCATGCTGTGCTGAGTGTTCACGCACAACTGTATTTTGGTACTGCACTTGAGTTAAGATGGCTCTTTGTTACTCACTGTTCCTACCCAACTTATATTGTAAATCTTACTTTCCTGATAAACAAGAGTAATGACAATAACATGTATCTGTACTGAAAGCCATATCTAGTATCTAGCTGTGCTAGAAATGAACAACAAAACCCCCCCCAAAACCATTAACTGCCACTGAATCTATATCTTCTTTAAGCTGAAATTTCCAGCACAAAGCACAGAGAACTTGCTGTGTGAGAAGTACTAACCAGAGGACAGAAAAGACTGAATTTTCCCCCTCACAACTCACGGACTCAAATCTTCATACGATTATGCATTCCCTCCACTACCCTCTCTATTGGATGTGGGAGGCTCTGGAAATTCATGGATCGACCCCAGCAGAATATTTCTTGTTTCAGTCAAACCCATTTCCATGAAAGGTCCCTGAAGGGAAATTCCATTTCAACGTGGAAGAGGTTCAGAGACGCCACAGTGTGACCAGTCTGACTTAAAGGGTAATGCCTGGCAGCCCAGCCCTGTGCCTGCACAGATCTCCACTGTGGTTGGCATGGTAGAAGGCACTTGTCCATTTGAAGTCCCATGGACCTGACGGGAATCCAGGGGATTAGGAGTCTTACTTCTTTATATCATACTGTGGTTTTTGTAACTGAAAAATAGTAGAAAATCTTGCAGTATAGTACCTAGTAGCTACTTCTGTTAAGAGACAGTGAGCAATAGCCAAATTGTTCTCAGAAAAGAATTACTGTTGAAATACTTTTATTGGTTTTATCCTTTTTATCAAACAGCTCTGGACACATATTTGAATAAATTGATTTTTCTGCTCCTGGCTCACTTTCCTGAAGATTTATGCTAGCTGCTTGTCAGTGGAAATAATTGTTTTAAATTAACTTTGGTGTTTTTTCAAATCAGTAAATAGAGAAAATTAATCTCCAGAAAACATATACCTCATTTATACTCCCTCATTTAAAGAGAACCAATATAAGTATGCAACTAAATTTCCATGGTAACCAGAACACCTGTGAGAAGGCATTAATACACATTCATATTAACAGATATTTGGATTTCAGAGAGTATAATATGAACATCTCCATGATAAACTAATTATTTCAGAAAAATATTTAATAAGAAAAATGACTGGAGTTTTTCTTAAGAGTGCATACTGATTTCTATAACTATACCTAATGGAAACTGTTGTTTTCAGATACTGTTTTTCATAAAATCATAGAATCATTTAGGTTGGAATAGAACTTTGAGATCGTCAAGTTGAACTGTTAACCCAGGACTATCAAGTCCACCAGTAAACCCTGTCCCTAAGCACCACATCTTTAAATACTTCCAGGGATGTTGATTCCACCACTTCCCTGGGCAGCCTGTGCCAATGCTTGACAACCCTTTCAGTGAAGAAATTTTTCCTAATATCCAATCCAAACCTGCCCTGGCTTAAGTTGAGGCTGTTTCCTCTTGTCCTGTTCCTTGTTATCTGGAAGAAGAGACCTATTGCCACCTTGCTACAGCCTCCTGTCAGATAGCTGTAGAGAGCGATAAGGCCTCCCCTGGGCCTCCTTTTCTCCAAGCTAAGCAACCCCAGTTCCCTCAGCTGCTCCTCATAAGACTTGTGCTCCAGACCCTTCACCAGCTTCGTTGCCCTTCTCTGGACATGTTCCAGCACTCTACGTCCCTCATGTAGTGAGAGGCCCAAAACTAAACACAATATTCAAGGTGCAGCCTCAACAGTGCAGAGTACAGGGGGACAACCACTGCCCTTGCCCTGCTGGCCGCACTGTTTTGGATACAAGCCAGGATGCTATCGACCTTCATGGCCACCTGGGCACCCTGCTGGCTCATGTCCAGCCAGCTGTCAGCCAGCACCCCCAGGTCCTTTTCCACCAAGCAGCTTTCTAGCCACCCGTCCTTGTCAACACACTCCTGTAGCACTGTGTGGGGTTGTTGGTGACCCAAGCACAGGACTTGGCACTTCTCCTTGTTGAACCTCGTACAGTTGGCCTTGACCCATTGGTCCAGCCTATGCAGATCCCTCTGAAGAGCCCTTCTTTCCTCAAGCAGATCAACACTCCTGACCAGCTTAGTGTCATCTGCAAACTTACTGAGGGTGCACTTGATCCTGTCATCCCAATCATTGATAAAGATGTTAAACAGGACTGGCCCCAATACTGAGCCGTGGGGAACACCACTTGTGACTGGCCGCCAGCTGGATGTAACTCCATTCACCACCACTCTTTGGACTTGACCATCTACCCAGCTTTGTGTCATCTTTCCTTAGTGAAAAGTTATATTATTAATTTTACGTATTTTTTAAAGATACTCAATCACTTTTTCTTACCTTACTCTGAAAAGTGACAATTTTTTGATAGTCTTGTAGGGGATTTGGAAACTGCTTTGATATTTTGTAAACATTGCTAATCATACAACTTATTTACACAGGTACATATTTTTTTAAAAAGTAAACATCTAAATTTAGCTTTTTAATCTCTACATTAACACTTAAACATTGATTCAGTTACTCAGTATTAAGATTGAGTTCCTGGAAAGATTCAACCAGTTAAATACAGCTCATCAGTGCTTTGCCTGCTTCATCCAATTCACTCACTCACTCGTAGAAGTCCAAAGTCCTGCAAGTCCTTTTCTGTGGGGAAAAAATATTTTTTCTTCATTGTTTCATTTTTTACCACATCAGTCTATTGTCTCCTTATGAACTCACACAAGCTTGCCTTTCCTGAAAGATTAGATGCCTTGACTAGTGGAAATGTTATAATTTAACCATTTGTTAAATTTTGTATTTGTGGTTAAATGCCTAGAGATGTACAAAGCAAATAATCCTGTTAGTCAGCATCAATTTTTTTTTTATTTAAGATGTGTCTGAGAAAGAGTACACCACAAGGTGAATGTTCTGAGCAATTGCTGGTCTGATAACTTTATGACCTCTGTTTTTGGAAAGGTCTGTTTGTTTCAGGAATGGCAAATGAAATGTATGTCTGTTTTTTTGGGGTATATATTTGTTGGTAAAATTTTTGATACATGCCAGATTGTTATTTCCTCTATTTTCATATGTGTTCTCTTAATTTCTAATGCCGCTAAAAAATTGTCATAAGGAGTACAGAAAGAATTAGCTTGGTTTGAACCTTAATGACTGTATAAAAATAAGCCAAGTTGTAGATGAAAAGAAGAAAAGATTAGCTTTTATAATATCAGTATTTTAGGACCTGCATACATTTGAAAACAAATTCTGAGTGCCCATAGATACTATTAAAGTTTCATAGCTAACCTTTTACTTTGGATGGTTTATTGTTTACATTTTTCAAATTTAATGTTTTATTTAAACTTTGTGTGACACAAAGACTTTAAATGTACTTCAAATATATGTAACCAAGAGGCAACAGGCACAAACTGAAACACAAGAGGTTCCATCTGAACATCAGGAAACACTTCTTTACTGTGAGCACTGGCACAGGTTTCCCAGGGAAGGTGTGGAGTCTCCGACCTTGGAGATATACAAAAGTCATCTAGACATACTCCTGGGCAATTGGCTCTAGGTGGCCTTGCCTGAGCAGGTGGGCTGGATCGAGTGAGTTCCAGAGGTCCCTTCCAACTTCAACCATTCTGTGATGCTGTTAGAGAAAGTCTTATGAATTTGTTTTGAAAATTGTCTAGTTAGCTTTACGAAGGGTTCCAACCAGCTGAACTTAAGTCATAAATATATCGGTTCTAACTAGAAAGTAGACTGAATTTTATTCACTGTGAATATTAATAGTGAGGTGATTTATTGTGAAGATACAATACATCTGAAAGAACAGCTCATACATTGAAAGCATCTGTCTGTAACAATAGTGCTGCTTTTGTGTATGCTAACAATGAAACTATAACTACATGGAACTGTAGTGATAGACTAAGCTAAAAAAAAATCCCCATTTCTTCTATTTCCGCATTACTGTCCATTAAAATAAGCCATATTTTCAGTTGCCTTCAAATATCTTGCAGGATAATCTACATTACATTTCATGTTGTACCCCAGTGCTGCTATAGTGTGTATTCCTATATGTTAATGATCACATAGTTGAAAATCAAGGAAGAAATATTTTGCTTGAGAGCTGGTATTAAAGCCTTAGCAAGAACAGAATAAGCTCAATGCTGCAGCACAGTAACCGGTAAGACTCCTCTTCCAGGCTTAAAAGGAACCTTCCTGACCTCCTCTGATTACTGAAATTGAGGCAAACCTCATGGCCTTTTCTGTGAATCATGGGACTTTTGTCAGGGAGTTTAGCTTTCTAAATTGCTTTGCAGAGGGAAGAATCCTGAGTTGTACTCACAGGAACACGAAACTGAACTAATAAATAGTGCAGTAAACAACAACAACAACAACAAAAACCACCAAAAAATCTCAAAAAAACCCTGCAGACATGGAAACAAATAGGAACAAGAGAAATGTTGTTGAATAAAATCTTGACATCTTCCTGTAATGTGGCAGAATATCATGGACAAATGGAGGTGACTGAATATCCAGTTTTTGTGTCAGAATAGCTTTAAACTAATCAATGACAAAGGCAGCAGCTGTTTCACAGTAACCTATTTTCAGCAGAAAGCTGCTGGAGTAAGTGTTTAAAAACAAAACAAATAACCAAAAATACTTCATTTTAGACACTATAGGGTAAAGCAGGTAGAGAAGGAGACGAGAATGTGATCCTTCAAATGTATTATAACTGTTGTTTGTGTACACGGGGAACAAGAGTTTACACCAGTGCTTTGTGATTTATGGACCATATCCTCTCCTTCCCTTTGATCTTCTGTATGTAAGGCCAATAGTGAATTGAAAGGGTGCCACAATTTTCAGAAAACCAAGAAAGAGAAAATGATGGCCTCTCCTGAAAGAGAGATGACTTAAGCTGAAAAGCCAAGCTGATAGCTACAGTATGGGATATTCAGCTGTTCAGAGACCATGCTGAGGGCAACTCAGAATAAAACCTTCTGTACAAGTAGAGTTATTTTTCTTTGAGATTTCTTTGCTGACTTCAGATAAACTTTCTAAGGTCACAAATTTGTGTGCCTGGCTTTCCCAAGATTTTTAAAGTTTTGTCTAGGGGAGCAAAGAGTGAGCAGATGATAATGCCACACATATAGTATTGTGTTTGCAGTGGATTATTTTCACCTTACTTTTCTGTTATGACTTCCTGTCAGTCTTCATGGATTTATTAGGGTATATGGTTTTTCCTCTATACCAAGCACCTTCCTAGGATAACTGATTACTGGAAGGAATCTCTTCCCCCGGTCCCCTACTTCAGCCAGCTCTTACACTGTCCTGGGCAGGTGCTTTTGGACAGCTTCTGGAGCTGTATTTGCATGGAGATGTGGAAACGGTCATAGTTTTAGGGATGGCCAGCATCCTGAGCATCTCTCTGTATCTACACTCTGTATCTGTCTGTCAGGAGCTTAGATCAAAAAGGCTGGTCTTTGCATTTTCCACCTAACATGCTGTTTGCAATGAGAACATACCTCTGCAAGTAGCGAGGGATCAAGCTAAGACCTCAAGCTTATAAAACCAGTACTCTGTCACAAAAGAACATGTTTATGTAGCAGTCACTGTTTCTTACTCTTTCTTTCACACACTACTTGACGTTCAGCTGAAATTCATATCCCTTCCTTTCATTGCCCTCTCATATTTAAAAGTGCTTTGCTTTCTTAGGAGATCATTTTTATTCCTCCACAGGTTGTTGATGGGAAATAGTTTTAACTCTTCTCTCATTGTGTTTTTCCTGACTTAATGATTAACACATTTTTCATGTTAATTGTTTTTTTCTTCCTGTCAGGATGATACTGGAATATTTATGCGTGCATTTTTGCTTCCATGCACTGAGCCTTACCTTTCATATAAACATAGAGCTAAACAACTCCACTATATAGAATAAAACAAATAATAGTATTTATTCAACTTAGTGCTAACTTTTGACTAGAACAACATCAGAACTGGTTCCCGGTTTTGAAATTATTAACCTCTAACACCATTCAAGTGCACTGTGGCCCTAGCTTTAGCTACCTGGGTTGTAATGGTACAGATACACAAATTGATTGTGTAAAGTAGATGGGTTGTGCATGTCCAGGCAGGATTTAATCCTTTTCATTAGGCAACAAGCCCCATCATACCAGTCAGCTCTGCCATAGGCTGGGGCTGTCTGAAAACTTAGATCTTTCTAATCTACTAACAAGATCAATAAAACGGCAAACACTGAAGTCTCTGTTGAAAAAAATCCTCTTATCCTATCACAAAGATCAGTACTTGAAGTGAGAAATTCAAAGTTATATTATAAACAGATTTTCCTTTTCTGCCTGGGAACAAAAAATTTAGAAAGCATGCTTCCCTTGCACATAAGGTTTGGCTTGAAAAGTTCGCCTTTCTGACCACCAGTGTTTGATGTAAATATAAAATCATATCTAATGAAAGTTTTGTGCTGATGCTTCTGCAAATATGTCAAAGTTCTTGGAAAACTGCAGACCAAAAGATCTTTAGAATAGCAGGCAATCCAGATAAATTAAGGACAAAAACTAATTTTTAGAGGAACTAATATGTACATGTACCTATGTGTGTATGTATATAATTTTTCAATGAAGAAAAAGTTTGAAATATTTGTTGTTTCATTTTATTATCTTGAAATGCTAAAAAGACAGGACATTTGCTTTAACACCATACTTCCTTGTAATCACTACTGCACTGTCAGCATCATGTATTTATTCCTTGGGCCTACATTAATTTTAGGGGCAAAAAAGATGGTTACAGCATTGTAATTTCAATTTACACTTATGAATTACAATTTTATTGGTTTTAAAAATAACATCTATGGTAAAACTTTTTTCCTCTTTTCAGATTTTATTGCACAAGTAACAGAAGACTGAAACCTAGTGGTTCCTATTGTTCCTGTATTGTTTTACAGATGTCATGCTTGCCTATATTAAGGATCTAGCATGATGCATCAATCAATACACAAAAATCACTTTTAGAACCTTTAATCAAATGAGCTGTATTAGTACAAAGCATCATTAATTAGTGCACCTAATATTCACAGTTTGTGAGCAATGCAAGCAGAGGCAGAGCTTTTTAACCAGACAGTCTCTCCTTCCTCCTGGCTACATTGTTCTGAATAAACAGGGAAGATGAGGTTGGCCTAAATATTGGCTGGGGAAGAAAAGAGACTTTAGTCAAGGGACATTTAGGAAGGAGAGAAAAATTCTGCAACAGGAGAATTGCCCTCACTTGCCAGCTGGATGTTTGCCAATGTCGCTGAGGGTGCAGCTGCCTCTGCTGGGATCCAGAGCCCATTTCCAGAAATTCTCATTGCTGTAACCAGCTGGGACCAGACCTGTACCTGGAACAAACAGGAGTTGCGTCAAATTCCCGTGCAGGATTGTTATCGATACGTTTATATACAGTTATATATTTATATGAAATATTGGTAACAATATAGTTGCAGTGTTAACCCAGGGTATTAGACAGGGCTCTGATGAAACATTTTGGCAAAAATTTCAGGTCTGGCCTCTTGTTCAAACAATACCGTACATATGCCTCCAGCCTTTTGGGGGGGTCAGGAAACAAAAAGTCATGATCACCATTAAATGACCTTTACCTGCATCAGTCCAGGCAAAGCCTCATGCATCATGGGATGAAATTATTTTTACATTCCATGTTATAAATTTTCAGCTCATATACATGCTATTTGTAATGTGTCAAAGGGTCATAGGAAATAATATACTATGGTAGCAATATAGTTGCATATAATTTCTGTAGAGATAATATAAAATTTTTCCAGGTTTGATCTAGGCCCTCTTTAAAAAGTGTTATTCAAGCATGTTGAAAGAAATTGGTTTCTGCCTCAGACAATTAAAAAATAAATGGAAGTAAGTAAATTTGTACCTTATAACTGTCAAGACTTTTAATGCTTTTCTAATACAAAATAAACATCATATTGAAGTAAATCTAGATATAGCCATAGAACAACTGACAGCCAGCTAACCATTTCACAGTTATAGCTAGGGTATGTTAAAGCTGTTGTGGTTTTCAAGACTTGATACTGACAGTTAATGTGTCAGTTATGTTGAGAAAGATTCCTAATACATGATTGTGAGCCTTGATCTTCCCTTGAAAAATCACCCTTCTTGAATACTAATACCTGCAGTTGAAACCATGTAATTACAATGCCCTTTCCCTATTTTATAGTTCTTTAAGTGGTTAGTCTATATAAGGAATCAATCAAAACCTCAAGCCACTGTTCACATGGACAATTAAAACCTAAAGAAAATGAAAGGAAGTGAAAGTGTAATTTTAAGTCAGTTCTGATAAATATATCATACGTGGATTTAAATTCTAGTAGCAGTCTCTGAGGGTGAATTTTTATGTTTCAATTAATGCACCCACTTCCATATAAGCTGAAGCCAATTTTTGCATATAAAGTAGATAATAGTTAATGGAATTGGATATGTGAGCATATGTTCCCTTCCACATATAGATAACCAGTTTTCTTTACAAGATATATGCTGTGTACACAGAAAAAAATACATTGGTTCATGTGCATTCCTTTGCATTACTGTAAGTGTTATTAACTTCTGCCATGTGTCTTCATGAATGAAAGATCAGTAAAAATCTTCGTAAAAAAAGAAACTTTTAAATATAAGAATAACAGGATTTAAAGCGTGCATCAAAATGCATTGCTAAATGGATATAGTTCTGTTCACTGGAAGGGTACAAAAGATATGAAAAACTGAAAGGTGGGCTGCATGTAACTTCAGATATTTTGAAGACTTAGAGAAGCTTGTAGTAAAGTTAGGCAATTTCATGCTACCTTTGTTGTCAATTGAAATAGGCAGCTTTAGGATTTCATCTCATCCTAAATTAGAATCTAGAATAAATTAATAGGCTTATTCTTTTGAAGTACTACTACTTTTTCATCAACTAGAAAGGAATGCAAAGGATATCTGCTCAGATGTTGATGGCTCTGATGCCATGATGAATCTCACTTCGGGATTCTGTGGAGGAAATATAGGAAGATTAAGGCAAGTGACAGTGTGCCGCAGAATAAACATTGACTCAAAACCATGTTTTGTTCTTTAAGTTATTAAATCAAAAAACATGCCTTTGCTCTCCATTTGTTTGTCTGACATTATATGGTCTGTCATGACTACTGCCATTCATTTATCCTCTGTCATCAGAATAATTTGCTTCTTATATATGTTTCTTTGTGGAAGCCATCATATTCAACAATAACAAACATAAAACAGAAGAGAAAATACAAAATAAAAGTTTTGCTTAAAAGGCTAGGCCTTGATATTCTTACTATGCAAGCTATGTATTTAGGATTGACTTTTGCTGCTTTACTTGTACCTTTTCTTCCTTCCAGATTTTAATTCCTTCCAGATGTTTTTGAATAACCCTATACATTGCCTGATGAAAAAAAAAAAAAAGCTACTGTAGTGGTAGCTTCATCATTCTTGCTTCTTTCTTCCACAGGTAATCTAGCTCTTTTTCAGTGTCTTTCAGCAAGATGTCTCTCTTGTTGTCCTTGATGAGAAGGGTCTGTAGTCCTCACTCAGTCTTTAAAGTGGATGACTGTCTACAGCATATATTCAGTACATCTTGTAGTGATGTCCTTCCTTCAAAGAACACATGATAGCCTGTTCTTTGTGATGTACAGTGTAGGTTGATTTTTTGTTCTGATCACTCTTATATCTCTGGATTAATAACTTGGCCCTATTGTCAAAATAGTTTTGACAGTAACTCGGATGCTCACAGGAGCATCTTGACACTGGAGTAATGTACATGCTGTATTCTACCTATTAGCTTCTTACCTTTGTGCTTTTATTGTCTAGGGAGAGATACATAGGCTTTCCTAACTGTTTTTTTAGTTTGAAATACATCTGACATCCATGACTCACTTTATAGCTCCTAGTTGTGTCAGTTCTTAACTCTGGACCACCTTCTTTTCAACGCTGTGTGATCCTTCTACACTGAGCCTCTTGCCTGGTGGGGTTTAATGCTGAGGCTGAGTGATATACACACATCCGACACACTTGCTTTACAAGCTTCAGCTGGTCTGAACTGATATTTTTATATCTTCACTCAGACTTCTGTCCTTCTCCTCTAAGCTCTGTATAACTTCTCTACGTTTGTGACAGGTTCAGACATGAGACTGACCGCTGCTGAAAGCCTTCTCTATCTCAGTGTGACATCAGGTGAAAACAGTAAGCTCACTCAGGGCCAGCCCTTCTAACAGAATCAGAATGTAGCTCCAAGCAAGAAGAAGGGTATAGTTTTTCCTACAGATTAAAAGAAAGAAAAACATAAAGATATTTTTTAAATAATATGGGAGGTTGAGTTTGGTTGTTGTTGTTTTTTTGGTGGTTTTTTTTTCAGGTTTCCAGAACTAATATTCTGGTTTTGTGTGCTGCAAAATGACTAAGATTCAATGCAGAGACAGTTCACTTAGTTGAGAGCTTGATGAATAGATAACATTAGGATGTTTAAAGGTAAATGGCATAATCGCAATATGAGCAGCACATGAGATGCTTTTCAGAGAGAAGTTTGGGACAAAGCGTGCTGATGGTTTTTTAAAATATGAGCTAGGCAATAAAAATATAATGAAAATAGATAATAATTTGAATGACATCTCTTCATTCATTGCACTTGTGAAAATGCATTTTCAGAAATCTCTGTAACATTAATTATGCAGGTTACCAACTGATGCAAAATTATATGCATTTTAATTCATCAAGATTTGGAATTCCTATCATCTAACACAAGTTTTTTTTTAAAGGAGAATAAAGTAACCAATACTATTGAATTTCAGTAAGATTTATTCCCTTGATATCCTTTGGATATCACTTACTGCTTAAAATCACAAACTTTTTAAAAAGGCATTAGATCTTGGGAATTTTATGTTTCTTTGTTTCTGAATGTTTCAATACCATTGAAATATTGTGGGAGAGGAAGGAAAGGAGGAGAGAATAAAGGAGAAAAGGATGTGGGGATAAATGGCGATGGGAATAAGTACATAGGAGCAAACTTTTAAATAATAGATGTTTGCTCATGATAAATATTATTCTACTAAAAAAGGAACAACCACCACTGCTGAGGTCAATGATCTACCACTAGATGTAACCTTGGTAACGTCAAATTGTGTGTGTGGGAGCACTTTCTCTTATTCTAATATAAAATATGAATAGAACATCAGGGACTTGAACCAACTTGAACTTTAACCATTAAGAAGGAGACTGAATCATACTAAAATTAACATCTTTAAAAATTCTCTTTCAAAATGTGATAGAATTAATAAATTCTATTAATATTTTTACATGTTTTATAAATAAAAAGTTTCCATAAGTGTGAAAGTCTGTTAAAATCTAAACATTAGAATTGATGAAATTGTTGAAGTGAATTATATATGACACAAACCCTTTTGATGTGTGATACAGAAGGATTTATGCACATAGTTTTCCATGTGAACTTACTTTCAGTGCTTCTGGTGGTTCAGCCTCTTAGGAAGCCTTCTAGTGAAACTTCTGCTCCCTCAACCTGAAAGACCCTTTCTATATTTTTGTCTCTTTTTCTTGTTCTTACTGTGACCCTGGAGAGACTGATGGGGGAAGAAAAAAACCTTTATCCCTTAAGGTCTGCAGATACTGACATAAAGGTCTTTGTTTTGTTCCCAAAACAATCTTTCAATACCATCCACAGATGTATAACACCACAAATACCATGTTAGGTATTGCTTTCCTTAACATCTCAAGCTTCATCTTAAAATAAAAACAAATGAAAATGGAAAAATCCTTTCCATAAAGTTGCAAAGATTTATAAAATGTTTATATTTTCAGGAAACTTATTTCTAGACAAAGAATATGTCCCCCATGTTTGTGCTAAAATGGACTATCAAAAAAAAAATGTTTCTGGTCAACCTAAATTACACATTAGTTTTAAGTCATACTGAAATGTTTTGTAGGAATAAAATATTCATTTCATGTTTTTACCCATTTCCAAAATCCTCTTTTAAATTGTACCTGTTCGTAAGTAAAAAGCACAATTTTAAAATTTAAGTTCTAGAAGACAATAAGTTCACTAATTCACTTAAAAATAGAATATTCCAGTACACAGAACATTAGCTTAAAATATACTAAACAAGTCCCTTTCAAAATCCTTCCTTAAATTTTTCATAGTCAAAAAAAGGTTTAGCAAATGCAATTTGATTGATTTAGTTCACCAAATGAAACATCATTTGGAGGAATTTGTTGTTTCTTGAAGATATTCATTTAGCTTTCTTCATAATGTCAGCTAAGTGAAAATCAGTGTTCACCCAATCATTCAAAGATTCTTTACAATCAATGAAGAATACTTTAATTCCTGCACTTTCTCTCTCCCACTGTTTTGCCTCTGGAGGTGAAGAAAGAGGGGAAGAAGACAAAAATGATTTAAATTTCTAAATAGATCTTAGTTTTTAAAGTTAAATGTGAGAGTAAAAATACTTGAAGGATGAAGGGAAAGGGTGAGGATGAAGATGGTTACAAATATTCTCACTATAACATTACTCCATTTCAGAGATTTCTCCTGAAAGTTTACCTCTGGCATCTGTTTCAGAGAGAAGGAGAATACAAGAACTGCATTCACTTATTGTGAGGTGTGTTAGTGCTGTATGTCTAGTCTTGCATATGCCATCTCACTATGATGAGAAATGTCATATTTTTTCCACACTGAACACACATGCACACAAAACAACAGAACCGCCAAAGCCTCCCAAGAAACAAATTAAAATTAATGCAATAGCAAAAAAATCCCAAACAACTCTGCCCCTCTCAAGATAAAATGGATCCTGAAAATAAGCAGGCCTAAACTAAGCTTAAAAAAGAAAGATCATAAAAGAATGGAATTAGTTTATTGAGATGGATATGCAGTGTAAGACTAAAATACAGAGAATGAAAACAAAGGCTAACAATACATCCTTGAAATTTTCTGACTTTTCTTAACTGGCAAAGATGCTATATATCAATACGATTTTAAACAGTCAATAGCTATATAGTCTCCCACTTCCTATGAGAGCTTCCATGAATAATAGGTTAAAGTATATGTTTGCTGTTTGAGATATGCCATGTTAGATTTCTCTGGTGTGATTTGTAAAACCTTATTAAAATCTGTCTAGCAGCAATAAAGACTCAATTTAAAAAGTGATGATATTTTTAATTTTCCTTTAAGAAAATAACATTTGATATTAAGTAATATGAATTATTCTAATGTGAGTAAACAAGAAAAATCTCTAAATATGCTTTATTTCTGATGGATCTCGGATAAGACATGCAGGAGAGTGAGGGCAATGGTGTATGGGGGAACATTACATAATATTGTCAAGGCTGCATTTTGATAGATGAGTAGGAACCATATGAATGACTTAATTTCTCACAGATTCACAGAAATGTGTTTCAGTAATTGCCCATTGTCTTCAAAAGTCTCACTAGACATATCCAAAAATAATTTCTAAATGCATTTGAGATTTTTTTTGGAAGGCTGCCAGTACTCTGGCATGCTGAAACTCTGCCTTTTATTGTCCCAGCAGCCAGACAGTGCTGCAACACAGATGTCACTGTGAAGAGAGAAGGTCTGACATTCAAATGTAAGGAAACTGGTTCAGATTCTGCACAGGCACAGAAGAAAGGAACAGTAGATCAAAAATGTTCAGGTTAACGATGCCTGCATGAGGTGTTAGTAAAGTGGAGGGGAGACCAGCTTGGAGGATGTGCCACAGGCTGAGGTATCCATGTCAGTAGGAGAACTTCCTTGGATCTGGGATCTAAAGCAGAAAGACTAAGTCTCTGAGCTTATTAGAGCGAAAAAAGGAAAGGATAGATGGCAATATTATAAAGAGAGATAAGGGAAGGAATGGAACCAAGTAAAAGCGTACGGTTGCAGTATCCAATTACAAGATCCTTTGGCATCAAAGACTACAGTTTTCATTGGTCCCAAATGCACACACTTCAACTCTTATCTGCTGTTAAGTTGTATGTGAAAGAGGAAGGTGTTTTAGATCTTAATCAGTATTAGCAGCAGTATGACAGGCTATTTTTTTGCTTGACACTTCCGCTAATTCCTAGACTTGATAATAGCTTTCTTCCCCTATGACACAGAACACTTTTAAAATGATTGACACTAAATGTTATTATACTGTTAGTGGACTCAGAATTAATTTTAATCAAAAGCTGTACAAATGCCTTAGCTGTGTTTCCAGTGTGCTGTTACAGATTTCAGTGATATCAGTGATATACCAAACTGGTAATTTATCATTTACCGTATATGCCAAATGACAAATTAATATTTGACATATTTATAGCAAATGTAAAAAATTATATAAGGTCTGAATCAATACTTCTTACAAATGTTAAACAATCTAAGGACTAAAAAAATAATCCCATCTTTGATAGGAAATGTTCTACAAGTCAAAAAGTGATCTGCCTTAGGGAATAAAATAATGACTATTTAAATATCTTCTGGATTCACCAGGCCAGAGTTTTCATTCCAGTTAAATGAAGTTTAGTACAGGGTCAGTCAGCAACAGAAGCCAGTTGCTTTATTTTTTTTTATGTTTGGAACCAGTTGGGATATGGGTCAATCTTTCATGAAGCTGTTCCAGCAGTGGGGGATCATCAGAATTATTCACATGTGGATTATTTTGGCTACATCTACTGTACAGATTCAGTAAAGATCACAAACAATTTCCCTGTGCTGTCTTCATACATCATTTATCCTTACAAGAACTCTGTAGGGAAGGTAATTACAATTGTCTTCATGAGTAGCTTCTTTCTTTTCCTTTTCTTTATGTTTGATACAGATCTGTGATCTGGGGATTCAAAAATCTCCACTGATTCCTTCTATTTAATTTGCCTGCCTTTTCTCTGCAAGAGGTGGGTTAATAAGACAGGGAGCAGCAGAAACAGTGAGACTTCATTTCCTAAATGTGCTTATTGAAACTGTTGCTACATTTGAGAGAAGAGCTTTACCTGGTGTAGATTGTTGTCTAAACAGATGGGAACATGCCCTACAGCCTTTGTCTACGCTACAGAGGGCTCTGTTTTACCAAAAGTGGTGAAACTTGTAGGAACATAACATTTTTTGAAAACTCTGTTCTTCTGTTGAGCTAAATTGGAGAGGTTTCTAAAGAAATGAAGAGGAAAATGCAGATGGAAAGCAGAACCTGATCACCTAAACTGCTTGTCCCTGAGAAAATGAGCTGAAAAACAACTACTCACCACTTACTGTCACCTTGGTTTATGGCTTAGAAATACTAATTAAATTCCTCTCTTACTCTCAATTACTTGCTACATTTCAAGTTTGGTTTGTTTTTTGGAGTTTTTTTTTTTTTCTTTTTTGTATTTTCCAAGGTCTCACCTGAGAGTGGGGTTTTCCATATTCCCATAATATGATAAAATAGTCAGGATTTGGGGTGCCTGAACAAGTTTTCGGGGACAATCTTGATTCACTTTACTGTGCCTTTAACACTGAGCCAGCTGGAAATATTGAGGATACTTTGGTAAAAGTGATATGAAAATAAATAGCATATGGAAGTTTTAAATTATATGACATTATTTTGCATTGGTCTGAAATTTGAAGTCCATGATTTATCTGCCCACACTCTAAAAGCTTTCACTGTAGTAGTTACAGCCATTCACAGGGACACAAGTTAACTTAAATCTTACTACAAAGGTATAAAAATTTCCAAAATGAGTATGTATAATTTCTATATTTTTGTATCAGTACAAATTTGCATCCTAACATGCAAACTGTCAGCAAAGAGTTCACAGACCTTTGGGACTTACTGTGCAATTTGTGAAATCAGTATTTTGAAAGAACATTGTCTGCCAAAGTCAGGAAAAAGTAGCATTTAACTACTTGTCTGGGATGGTGTACACTGTGTGCAAAAAGGCTCAGCATTTGAAAATTAAGCCAGATAGAAACATCTCTCATTCACTGTCATGACTTAAGGATGCTGTTCCTTTGAAGACATACTGTCCTACCTCACAATGCCTTCAAGTTCTAAGATGTTTATTAAGAATTTATTGTGAATCATAGATTTCTAGATTGTGTAGAAGTAAATTTTGCCAGGAAAGAGGATGACTCTCAAAATATTCACTTCTAGACGCTGAATTTGGAATTGCTTGATTGATGAGTGCCTGATGAGCATCTGACTTTATAACAATAATGTTTTTTTTCAAAAATGTAGCTTAATGTATATAATTTCTGTGGTCGGGATTTTAAAACAAAGTTAAAAAAATATATGTACTGGGAATCATAATGATTCCTTACACAGTTCAATAACCGGGATGAACTATGTGGAGCCAATCTCTTTAGTGGTTTGCTGCCTTCCATGGAGACAAGCCAGCAGAAGGGAGTGGTGGAATAAAGAGTTCCAGAAGTGTTTACTGGCAGCAGGAGACTGCTGGATTGCAGGAATTCTAGGTTCTTGAACATATTTGAAAGAAAATACAAATCCTAATGCTATTAGACTGAGCTCACATGCTGTCCAGCTTGTGCTCACTTCTACCAGCACATCATCGTAGTCTTTCTTCAGTTTTCCAGTCCAGCCTTTTTTGCTTGTTGACAGAAGGGAGTCTGTCCAGCACATTTGCTTGCAGTCATTTATGTGTCTGATACCACAAGGAACTGTTGCAAAGATCTTGGTCCCTATTCTTCCCTCTTATACTTTGTAAGGGCAAAGAGAGTTGCCTTCAATATGTACAAGCACAGATTCATTCATAAGATTCTCCACTCTTATCTGATGTTTTATATAAAAATGACACATTTTAGAGCTCATTTCCCTAAAATTATTCACCTGAGCTTTCATTCAATTCACTGATGTAACTCTTCTATAACCATGCAATGTAGAAGAATCTGAGTCTTCAAAGAAAAGTAGCTCTAGAGCCACAGAAGGTACAGTAAATCTCTCCTCTTCAGAGCTTCCACATGTGAGAATTTGCCAATAACTGGAATAGTTTTTCTAAATGGCTAGAAGCAAATTAACTGTTTCTAAAGTTGTAGAGATTCAAATGTAGATTTGAATTGCTTTTGTTTGGAAGTGGTTTTGTTAAGGAGGCTTAATACCATACAGTTAGACTAAAATATGATTTCTAATTTTTCCTGTTAAGAATTATTATCTTATAATTATTTTCTCAAAGTGTTCTGTCCTGCTAAATATAACAATATTCTCTTCATAACTATTGGCAATCACTTTACCCTATAGAGTGTATTTGAAAATTAAAATTAGTCATATTAACTACAATTAAAACAAAGGTAGCAATACGATATTGTTGTTTGTTGGTTTTTGGTTGTTGGGGTTTTTTTGTTTTGTTTTGTTTTGTTTTTTTGGTTTCTGAAGTGATTCATTAGAGAATCCTTCCCTAATAATATTTCCCTTTAAAGGAAAATCTCAGTAGACTTTTTGAAATAGAATTGAAGGACAAACATAGCATGTTTATTCATTTTATTTAAATAAAATATTTCCTGGTGGGAAAGTATCTGAGCAACAAGTCTGAAAGTTAATTAAGCAATTCTGTGGCAAAACATTTGGAGAATCTTGAAAAAAAAAATCCCTCTCTGGCATTTAGCAGACTGAGTAAGAGCAGAGGGAATTTGTGGATTGTTGTCAAACTTTCAAAGTAGCATATTAGAACATTTAAAAGTCTTCTGACATTTGAAACTTTTAAGACCTATCCACCAGGGTTACTTGCCGTGGTAAGGAATACATTAACCGGAATAATCCTTAAAATAAATTATGATAGTCAGTTGAATTTGATTATAGTGACTGAATTAAAATAATTAATTCAAAGAAAATTTGCACTCCAGAATGCCAAGAGGAAACTCAGACTCACTATCTTTCATGCAACAAAACTGAGTTTGCATAAATATAGCCCAACTTTACATAAGTAGAATATGAGGGAGAATGCAGGGAGAAAAACTATTGTTTAAAATGCATTTTAAAATGCCTGCTTTTTTGATAGATCAAAGAACTGATGATGTTTAGGTCATCTGAGAGGCTGTGGCTTAGTGATTTTCTGGACACTGAAATGCTAAATGTGAGGCCATTTGTGTGATTCACACACCCAAATGAGCTGAATATTTGTCTAGATTCCAACACAGATATCAGTAACAAAATATGTTATCCTGATCACTTTCAGCCACTTTGCCCTGCATCCATTTCGTGTGCCTGCATTTTAGATTGTAATCATCTTGGGAAAGGAACTGTCTAAACTGAATTGAATTGATATAGACCATTTCTGACAAAGAAACAGGGTAGATCTTCTGAAACTTAGGGGGCTAGTGATTCACTAAAGAGTATAGTATTATTCAGGAAATATCAGAAATAAAGTGTTAAGGCTAAGCTGTATTTTCACACACAGAATCCATCCATCATGTTACCTCACCCCCTTTATAAGTAGTGGTCCTTGAAAAGAGCACTGATGAACCATATTCTCAAACACCCACAATGGAGTGAAAAAGTGTCCATTGCCATTAGCTTCACTTGTGTTGCAGGGAGACAAGGGACTGCTCTGTGCCAGGGAAGGAGAGAGGAATGAACTCTGCTTTATGTCAGGGAAAATGCTCTGTTCAATAAAATTTGGCTTGTATCACCCATCCATATGTATAACCTTCAATACTGCTGAATTATTATTTTTTTGACAGATAACCTATAGGTTAGTCACATGAAAATATGGCACTTACAAGAATTACTCGTTTTGCAAATATAAAACTTCTTAATAAAATCCAGTTACAGCTGTGACTTTTTAGTACTCTGCAAGTTCATACAGTAACAGTTCTCAGGAGCCTAGGAAAAAAAAAAGCTAAGAAACTTTAATATTGCAATGTCGTCTTATGAGATTAATATCCCATGAATTTTGGAGCACTCTCTGCTTCAGATTGGCCGGAAACTCACAGAGGCTTCAAACCTGACTGTATGCTATTACTAAACTTGGCTTGAGGCACAGGGACACACACTAAATCAGAAAGCAGGGACAAAAGGACACTTAAGTTTTTTTTCGAACCAAAAGAAAGGTTTTGTTCAAGTAACTTATTGTTACATCTAAAGTAAACTCCAGGAAGTTAATAGTTTGGGGGTCTTATGATCTTTGTGGAGGCAACACTTCTAGGCCGATATGGTTCCAGATTTGGCTGATCTTTAAGAATTCATTCACTGGCTAGTTTTCTTAGATTTCTTCTCCAGTCAGAGGAAGGAGTCTTTATGAAGTAATTCAAATGGTAATTCCTTTTTTGTCATTATAAATCAATGAATGGCACAGCCCAGAAATGGGAGAATAGCCAGCTAAGGTTTTGTAAAGGAACGTACAAAAACTTTAAAAAAAAAGATCTCTGTAACATTTAATGGTAGGGAGCAAAGTTGAGGTAGCAGGCTGAGGAATGTAAAGATCCTGAGAACTGTAGCTTTGGTGCTTGACCCTGCAGAGATGACCAGAATTCCTGCAGTCTTCAGAGAGCAAGAAAGGCTGCTTGTACTCACATTTTTCTTACATGAAAATTCTCATGGGAAAAACAACCCCTGTTGACTGTTCTCTCCACATGACCAGTTGCACAGCCATGTTAAGCATTAAGTTCTTGTTTGGTCATACCAGACGAATATTCATCACATTCAAGTTGTGTGTGGGTTCATGAGCAATACCGTAGGTAGGGCGATGTGGTTCAAATGGTAATGTAGTCTGGCAACACATTATAAGTCAAACTTTATTAAGGCAGTGAGAAAGATGAGCAGCAATGCACCCACATGGTGTCTCACACTGTCAGTGATAGCAAACATGGGAACATAAGCGATGCCATAGCTCCAGTGGACTGTCAGGGACACTTACTGTCTGGGTCATCTGACAGACACAGCCAACCATGCAAATGCCTTTTGAACACAGGTAAGAGTTGCACCACCCCTTGGCTCCACCAGTGGTAGTGTGGTGTGAAAGAATTGTATCTTACATGGCATACGCGTCACCTTGGACAATGTGGACAGCATTGTGCTTACATGTCGATGTATGTCAAAGGGCAGGGTGTCAGTGTTTCAAACATATGTATATAACATAATTTCAAGTGTTGGCCTACAGCTACTACACCAGAGTTGCAGAGCTCCCTAAGTCCAGCTCCTAGCTGCCAGCCTCTTGTCAATGTTCCACATGTACCAAATGACTCTAGTCGTGTGTGTTAAGACAAATGGATCTTAGCTCTTTACTCCATCTCCTAATAAACTCAATAGTATGTCTTTGAGGACTGAAATTTCATGGCCACAAAGGAACAGAAAAGCTAAAGAAGGGCTTAGCATGCATTCTGTTCAGCTTTCTGTATATAAATTAGTGTTTGTTTGTACACAGTCATGGATATGAGTATTACACAGGTTTGTATTTCTCTTAGAACATCAACTATTAAACTAGAAAATGGGACCTAGGATTTAGAGTCCTTTAAATGGCTTTCTGGTCATGTTTGTCTTATGTGCTGATAACAAATTTTCATTTCTTTAATTTATGCCCAAAATACTTAAATCTATCCCAAATAAAACATCACATTTTTATTTCCAGATCCTTTTCCAGATCTCATTAAAATAAGCGAACCCAAATTTCAACTGCTCAGCCTACATTTGCTTCAGCAGCAAAGAGGCAGACTTGGCATTACTTAAAGAAAAAGAAAGATTTATGGTTTTTTGAAGGCTTTAAAGTTGTTATATAAAGTGCTTGGTAGATTAAATGGCTCTCATATGCTGAGATTAAGAGACTTCTTGCACAGCTGCTGTGCTATCAATTGGCCTGACCCAGTTGTACTGCCAAACTCTCCTGCAATTTGGAACTTGCACTTTGTCTCTTCCTTAGAGACTGAACCTCAGGAAAGCTTACTCAAAATTGTAGTCAGTTTTCAGACAGTGGCCCTTTACTGGTTTATCTCTCCATTCATAACTCTGAACCTCAAAAAGCAAACAAGTACTTGCATTGACTGTCAAAATACACTGTCTACATTAGCCATGTTTTGCAAAACGGAAGTTAACTTTTTTGAGTTTCATGGCTATGAATGCAGTGTTTGAATGACTTCAACAGTCTCTGCTACTGAGATAACTGTAAAATCAATGGACTTACATTGGAAGTCTGTCTGTTGCAACTTCATCTATAGGAAGCAAAGCAAAATGCAACCATCTGATCATTTAAATCATTGTGTGATGGTAAATGCTATTGAAAAGGTAGTGTTGAGCAAGAGCAGAGAGGCAGTAGGGTATAGAGGGTTTGTGGACACTTGACCCATCAGCTTCTCTTTTAAAAACATTTTTTTTTTCTGCAAATGTCTCCAGAGCTTCTTTCAGGAAGTATTCAGGAGAGGGGAGGGATAGTTCCTTCTTTGATCATAAACATGGCACTGTGTGGGTTTCCTCTGAGGCTCACGCTCAGCTTCGACATGTGGTAGCTACATCCTCCTCTCACACTTTGCTGAGAGATTGATAACAGTATAAATGTCTTGACTTTCCTGTTTTAAGTATCAGTAAGGGCTTCTCAGAGATACAGGAATGTCAGCAAGGCCTCCCTCTACTTGAAACTATTACTTAAATAAAGTCAAGTGGATTTGCTGCACTGTTCTCTTCCAGACACTGTTCCATAGTCAGGCATGTGTTGCTTCTGTGACACTGAGGAGCCTCTCAGAGCTTTGAACCTTTGCAGTGGCAACTTATGAAAAACAGCCGGTGCTGCTGATACCTGTCAGCAGTAACTATACTGTCTGCAAAGTTGGACAGGTTGGGCTGCACAAGATACAGTTGGGTTGAATTTTCATACTTTATTTCAAAATCTATAAAGCAATATTTTTTGTTAAACTAAAGATTTGAGCTCTTAATATACTATAATGTACCAGGAACCCTAGGTATGTATGTATCTTGCCTATACCTTTATCTGGTCACTTTTGGGTGGGCTTTTCCTTCAACTGGAAAGGAGTTGTGGCATCAACATTCTCAAAGTCTAGAGTAATCTGGGGCTGGATGGTTCTGAAAACCTATTGATAATCTACAATGCTCAAAAAACACCACATACTTAATATCCTGCTCCTCATCTGCTACTGCTGGCTGAAAACAGTATCAAAATTTCTGCCAAGTGTTCGTATATGCCTTATCTTTAAGACTATAAAGCACATTCCACCCACAAGCACTGTAATCTGCCCAAACATCTTCATACTACTAGATTTTCTTGAAGTATTTTGCAATTAATAAATTTCTCAATTCATCCAGGATGGTTGTTTATATCACAGAAAATATCTTAAAATATATACATAAAGTTGAATTGTCAGCATATCTTGTCCGATAGAATGAAACATGTTATTTACTACTGCCCTATTCTTTTTTTCATAATTCTGCTTCCTGCTGGTTTTCAAATAGCTTTTACATCCTTGCAATTGCCAACTGCAAATTGAAAATATATGCATATTGATATCACAGAAAGAAGAACACAATTACATTAAAATCCAAGTTATTTTTATTGCCTATTGCTTTCTTTTCCTGGTATATTGCTTTAAAAAAGAATTTCTTACGCTTTAGGCATATTCAGGCATAAGTAAACATGTTTATACATGTGCAAACATATGTGTCCTCTTGCAGTAATTTTAAGCGTCATTACAAGACCACAAGCTTTAGGAAAAGAAGGAATCTCAGTAAGAATGTATGCAGAAATAATATTTCTTTTTGCTTCTGCGTAATTCACACAGTCTTGCAAAAGGAACTGGATAACTAATGTGCTCTATTTACCATTTTTTTGATGGCATTAGTTCGGGGGTTTGGTGAATAAAAAATGGATCACATTCATTTTTTGGTGATTGCATAAAGATTCCTAGGATTTTGTTGTTGTTGTTTCCACTGAGTTGCTAACTGAAGCATACTATGTAACTGACAGGAACACCAGTTGCAACATAACAGTAATGAAAGTGAAATAAAGCTACTAATACTGCCTTCTTTTTTTTGTTCTTTTTCTCTCATCAGAAACAAGCAATATTATTTAGAGCACTGGTGAGCTGTTTGCCACAGCTATAAAAAAAAACCTTTTGGCTGGCACAACACACCATAGGTTTATCTTACCTTTCACTTATTAGAATCACCTCTTCCACAGCTCATTTTATTTGCTTGCTACTTAGCAATAAATCTGGACCCAACCCAGTGTTAAGCCCAGGTTTCCAGTCTAAAAGCAGACAAAAAGTGCTTACTTTTTCTGAAAAAGGATTCTGAAGCTGAAGAAAAATTACTGGAGTGCAGTGTTAGCCTCACTCCTGTACCTGTTCTCACACTGAACATTGCCGATCCTCCTTTAGAGCAGCTTCTAACACAAAGCAAAAGCTTGCTTACTGAATGTCTGTTCTCACTACATCTGTACAAGGGAGTACTTTTGTCCCCAGATCAGGGAGTTATCTGTTCTAAAACTGAATAGGAAGGTAAGAATAACTATGGGTAAATGAGGCATTAGTTAAATTATCTTGCATAGTAGCCACTAGTAAGGATTTATCAAAAGTTCTGGATAGAATCAAAGTTGCTGTTTCCTAGAATAATACTTTAAAGAGACTGAAGATAGAACGCTGTCTACTGTCAGTCAAAGACTCATTCCAAATGAACTTTATTGGCAGAGAAAGATAAAATTTTATCTTCATGCATGGTAAACTTAAATTCAGGTGCCTAAAACCACAAAATGAATTACACATCTAGGCACTATCTCAGTGCCAATTTAAGTAGATAAGCTCAGTAACGACACTGTAAATGCATCATTTTCAGAGCAATCTAATTCATATATTCCCTTTCCAGCCATTTATTATGGTGTTCATGCATTTTACATTTCTGTATATTCTGTTCAAACCATAATATTTTCCTTCCACTCTTTCAAAGGACATTTTAGACTTGTGTTGCAGTTGTGGTTTATGTTCTTGCTTCGGTCCCTTAAGTTTAAATGCTTCTCTTTTGTCTTGAATAGGGTATTACAAACCCAGACAGTAAAATGCAAACCGCAAACACTGTAAAATTCAACTAGTTTTAATACTTAAATCTTTTCCTCCATAAAACCCCCTTTTTGATGACTATAACAAACTTTTCCATTCTTACTACCTCTGTTTGGATTCTTAAGTTAAATTATTTGGAAGGCAGTTGTTCTGATGCATGAAAGAAATGACAGTTTTCTAACTCACGCAATGGAAGAAGTCATTTAGCATTCAAATGCATTTAAGGTAGAAACTTCATGCCTACATTTCAATAGTACTACTGGATCTGCTGGGATGAAACACTGCACTCTTTCTCATCAGAAATGGTGTCTTTAATGACTAGGCTGAAGACTTAATGCTGATTGTAGATGCTCAGTAAACGTTAATTGTTTTACATGATGTGGAACATGCTTAGTACATCATTTTCATCCTTGCCATTTTAGACATTTCTTTTCATTCTCCTACTCCCTCTCCTAATGTAATTAAAATTATGAAGATGTTTGTCAAGGATACAATTTTAAGGACACCTTCTGCTGAAGAGGTCTCATTAGGAGCTTTTGAAATACAGAATACTAATGAAAGCCTCTTGTGGCAAGACTATTAGTTAAGGACCCACACAGATTAGGGTGTCTCAGTTTAAGATATTACTGCTAATGACACAGCATCATTTAAGGAAGTATCAGTTCAGCGTATTCTAGTGAACTTGTTATCCCAAATCTGAGTTCTTCACCTGGTGTGCAAGAGCTGATCCACACACAAAGCTGAGATATCATTTATTGCATATCTGAGCAGAGATGGGTGCTGGGTGGTAAATCCACAAAACTAGCACACCTCTTAACACATAGCAAAACACTTTACACACTTTGAACAATTGTTTACGGTTACATTTAGTCACACCTAATTCTCATTGGTTCTTAGGATCTTCATCTCCATTTAAATGTACAGTGTGTTTTTTTTCACCACCCATGTTCTGTGGGGAGGGGCTTTGTTAGTAGGGGGTTCCCTTTGCTCAAGGGTGGGTTTTGTAGTATGCTACTTAGGAGAGTTCACACACAGTTGCCATAATTTTCTGTTTGGTCTCATTAACCATTTGATTATCCTTGAGCTTACCCTGTTATTTCTTAACTTGAGGAATTTATGTTGTCTATTAGTTCTCCCAAGGCCATGTTCTCTCGACTGTTTGTAAGGATTAACTAATAACCTCTGGTTTTTAAGTTCTTTCTTGTTTTTCACTGTATTGAAATATCTTTCCCCCTCCTCTCTTTTTCTTTTTTTTAAAGTAAATAATTCTTGTTATGACAATAACAAGACAATAATTATGACAATTATGACAAAAATAGTTATGACAATAATTGATATGACATTCACTGTCAGAGGTAGGGCAGTAATGTCTGGAAAAGAGGTTAAGCAAGGATAAGTGTGCAGTGACATGGGATTTGATACAGTGACAGCGGTCAGGTAGGGCATTGTTAGAGGCAGAAAAGTAGAACAGACGGCTCCTTCATCTGAGGGTGTGGCTAACATGCTATTTTCTTACTACTGGTACTCTTCTCCCTGTGCAACTCATGCTGTTACAGGCATAGCCTCTTTTTATGTAGTGACTTCTGTTAAAGAGGTAGTGATTACAGATAGTTACCTCAGATGGGGTCATTCCTTACACATAGAGAAAAAAATGGACAGTTTTAAATACCATTTTGTTGTAACTATTGATTAATGATGATGAGTGGTGACCATAAACAAACACTCTTTGTTTTCTGGAGCTTTGTTTTTTAATATATATAAAACCTCAAGAATGTTCCTCATTATATCTCTATGTTCTTTCAAGTTTGTTTGTTTTGTTTTTGGGTTTTTTTTTGTTTCTTTTTTAACTTTCCTGCCAAAATAGTACCTAGGTGCTGGCCAAATGATTCAGTCTTCAAAAATATACTTGGCCTGCTTAAAATGGGACACTTCTCCTGGACTGAAATAAGAGAAAGCATGAGCAGAATGTTTTACTCTGGCATCACTAATAGGTGGGAAATACTTTGCAAAAACCAGTGGTTTCTGAGAGGCTTGTCTAAACATATATATCATCATTGTACATAATGATGCTGCTGAGTTTCACAGACACATTTTAACTGCTTTTTGTGCTGTCAGATAAGAAGCATCAGTTCTTCCACAGTCATATTTAGGGTATTTTTCTCTTTTTTAATGAGGCCAAATCCAGGTCTGTTCCGTACTATCAGAACATAAATCCAGTATTTACATATCCTTTCTTCAATAATAAAGTGTTCTCACCAGTGATGAAATACCCTGTAATATTTTGACCCTATTTCTGGGCATCCTGCCTCATCTGGCCTGCTATCTGTCCTTTACGTCTTTCAAGATCTTCTCATTCCAAGTAAAAAAGTATTCTCTTCAAGGGATTTTTGAGCAATTGAGGGAAATGGAATAGAGGAAGCCTGAGAGATGGGTGTGCACTGGAAGTGTGTGCACAGCTGTTAATACTTGCATGACTTTCTTTCTAAAATATAACAGTCTCTGACTAGAAACATTTTTCTGACTCTGTAATGTATAGTTATTTGTGGAGGCAGGAGTCGTCTGACATTCTTGATCAGCCAGCAGGGATCAAACAAGCTAATGTATGCTGGGATTGAATGATCATACCTCAGTAGTGTCTCTCACTTTTTTTCCAGAAGGGCACAAATGTTAATGCTCCTTGCTGCCCCAAAGTAGCCAAAATACAGTTCTT
Source organism: Falco naumanni (assembly GCF_017639655.2). Taxonomy (NCBI): domain Eukaryota; kingdom Metazoa; phylum Chordata; class Aves; order Falconiformes; family Falconidae; genus Falco; species Falco naumanni. Next base: position 49,104,689 of record NC_054058.1, on the reverse strand, counting down.
TTGTTCATTAGCAGAAAATTCAGATGGCTTCCCAGATTAACTCAGGGCAATAAACATGCAAATTCAAGACTTAAAGCTATGAGAGTTTTTAAAAACAGGTTTGGTGTCTATATCTGGAAACACAATTCTGAAACTCTTGAGTTTCTGTCGTCCCCAGCATTCACAGAGAATGTGTGAGATGTGTGTTTATCATTGTTCAGTTTTGATATTATGTACAGGGCAGTTGCATGCAATTTCACAAAATTAGGTGGCCATTTAGAACCAAATAAGCTAGTCTATTTTATCATGTTAATAAATACAGAAACCTATTATCTACTGATTTATCATGGTGCTCAGAGTTGTTCTATAGTTTATGACAATTTACTTACCAAATAAATCATACATCATGCATATTATTTTCAGTTTCTTTTTCCTCCCCGGAGAGTGGTAAAACTACTCTGGCTAATAGGCTAGTAACAATAGGCTAGTAACAATAAGAGAGTTAAAGCTGGAGGGTTTCTGGAGTTTCCAGACAGATGTATTTCAGCTTGAACCACAACAAGCACTTGTTGCATAAATGGAGTAACATAACATTTACAGACTGTGTGGATCATTTAAAAGTTCTCCAAACCACCAAAGCATTGATATTTGAATAAACTGGGAAAAAAAGCACAGACAGAGATAAAAACTTCTGCATTTAAAACTCAGCTTTTCTAAATGATTAATTTGCTAGTTTAATTACTACCTCTCTGTAACAGCCATTTAATCAGTGCTTCCTCCTTCATTTTGAAAAGTATGTGTCTATAGCACCATCACTTCTATGCTTTCTGAACAGCTTGACCGTTGGCTTCAGCCATGCTTTCCTAGGAACAACAGTCTCACTGCAACTTGAGCCAAGCAGTATGCTTTGGAAAAGGGTTATGTAGTGATTTATTTGTCTAAATTCACCTTTCTCTCTTCAGCTCTCTTCTTGTGGTTTTTTTTGTTGTTTGTTTTTTTTGTTGTTTTTTTTGGTTGGGTTTTTTTTTTGTGTGTGTGTGGTGGGAGAGGGGATCTCTTATCCCATCATGCACCAGCTCCTTTCCTATAGCTGTCAGCTTTAATCTGATCTCACTTTCCTCAGGAAATTGTGCTCACAGGGAACATGCATCTGCTGAAACCCTTTCCTTGACTTACAGTACAGCCATCCTCTCCTGGACCAAAGACTCTGCCCTCTCTCACCTGCTGCTACCCACAAGGCATTATAAGAGATCTGCCTGACATAAACAAACTACTGTGGGGAGTTTTGTCTCCCACCCTAGCCATATTGCAGGTGGGCACAATCTGAAAGATACAAAAATAAATGGTGCTATTTTGCAGCAGCTCTTTGGTGTTTCCATGTGAGTGCTTCTGGCTGTATTAAAGTTCACTGGATTTTGCAAACACAATCAAGTCTTGTTTCCCTAGACATTGGTGCTGTGCAGCAATTGTATGCTATATCACATCACTCATTTGTCATTTACTGTCTGCACATGCATAGGGAGCAGTAGATCTTCTTGGTCTTCTGCAGAAAGATGTACCTAGACGTCTAGGTATGAGTCAGCTATGCAGTTGTACAGGACCTCAGTTAACAGATCCTGAATCAGAAGTCATGCATCTGCGTTACTATGTTACCGTATTTGACTTAGTATGGCCACATTCGCATTTGCTTCTAGTTGATGGCTTATAGCTGATTTGCATCCTCTCATCCAGTCATACTGGAAAAACAAGTAAAGATTCAGTCTCAAAAGCATCAAATAAAGGTAACACATAGTCATATAAGCATATTTTGAAGACTAGTATACACGTGAGTAGCTACTAGGAACAAGTGGAAAATGCACATTCAGCAGATCTTGAGGTTCCAGAGCTAAAAGCTCTTGATAACTGAAGCCAGAAATGCTGGACAAGAGGTAACCTGTGGCAACAGCCTCTTTAGAGAAAAGAAACACATTTAGTTTCTTGTCTAAATATTATTTCTCTTCTTTTTTTATCTGCTACTAATAATTTCTAGTCCTATCAATGGGCAAGAAAATTTGTATTTAGTGTAATTTTTTCTAATCACAAAAAATAATCTTGCAGTTCACAAAAATCAGTTTGAAAAATCCATGGCAATGTTACGTTTGTTATGCAAGAACAGAGTCTCACTGGTTGCTACTTGTCTGCCAGTTCCAGCATGGTGACATAAATATGTAATTTTTTCATCCACAACAAATATATGCTTTCATTTCCATTCTATAACAAATATGATTCTAGTTTATTTAAATAAGAAACAGCTGAGATAAATTTAGAAATAGAAACAAATGAAATTTGTTGTTCATGTTTTTAATTTTCAAATGTTTTCCTTATTGTTGTTAATAAATTCCTATTGCCTGTGAACAGCAACAGAACTTACACCTGCATTACTGAGCAGTGAGGTTGCACTTTGCTATTTATATTGAAAATAAAAACTTTATTCGGACTTCCTTTGAAAAAAAAAATGTGAATAACTTTATGATATAAAAGTAGATTTTCAAAAGTAGAAACTTAAAACCCAAGTAAAATCTAGTAGAAAAGGCTATAACAATGGCTGGTTAAAAGTGACCAAATCACAGAATCATAGAATTGTTGAAGCTGAGTCTGGAAGGCTCTGGTCATCTGGATCTGGAGATCATCTAGTCCAACTCCCCTGCTCACAGCATGGCCAACTAGAGCAGATTGTTAAGGGAGGCATCCAGTGGGATTTTCAATATCTCCAAGGCTGGAGACTCCACAACCTCCCTGGGAAACCTGTGCCAGTGTTTGACCACTGTCACCATTAAAAAAAAATAAAAAAAAAATCAGACGTTTAAGTGGAATGTCCTCTGTTTCAGCTTGTGCTTGTTGTCTCACCAGGCACAACTGAGAGGAGTCTGTCTCCATCTTCTTTAGTCCCCCACCAGGTATTTATATAAATGGATAAGATCTCCTTGAGCATTCAGTTCTCCAGGCTGAACAATGCAAGCTCTCTCAGCTGCTCCTTGTATGTAAGTTGATCCAAGCCCCTGTCACTGAACTGGTTCCAGTCCACGAATCTAACACTGGCTTCCCCAGAGCTGGACCCAGCACTGCAGATATGTCTTACTAGTACTGAGTAGAGAGAGGGGAAGGGTCACCTCCTTCAACCTGCTGGTGACACTTTTCCCAGTGCAGCCCAGGAGACCTTCTTTTCTGCGAGGGCACATCGCTGGCTTCTGGCCAGCCTGTTGTCCACAAGGACTCCCAGGTTCTTTCCTGTAAAGCTGCTTTCCAGCCGATTGGTCTCTACTGTGTGTGCTGATACATAAAGCTATTCCTACTCAGATGCAGGATGTGGGCTTTTGATTTGTTCACCTTCACCAGATTCCTGTCAGTCCACCTCTCCAGCCTCGCTTTCTGAACGGCAACACAAACAGTGGCTGGTCTGTCAGCCATTCCTCCCAAGTTTGTATCATCACACTTGCTGAGTGCAGTCTGTCCCATTGTCCAGGTTATTAAAGAAGAGGTTAAACAGTACTTGCCCCAGTCTGAGCCCCTGCGGTACACCAGCAGTAACTGACCTATCAGGTTGGTCAGGCCTGAATTCCCAGTCAGTCCATGCTGACTACTGGCAGTCACCTTCTTGGCAACTTGGTGACCAAACCTTCTTAATAGGCTTGGAAATGGCTTCCAGGATTACTTGCCCCATCACCTTTCCATCTGACCAGTCTGTAGTTCCTTGGACCCTCTTTCTTTCCCTTTTGAAGACAGGAGTCCTCAAGTCCTCAGGAACCTCCTTTGACTCCCATGAACTTTCAAAGATAATCAAGAGTGGCCTAGAAATGACATCAGCCAGATCCTTCGGCACTCATCGTGGATGTGTCCTATCAAGATAAAAGATACATTTAGACTTTAAAGAAGGAACATCTTTCCTGAAAGTATATAGAGTCTCTGTTAGAAAAAAATCTGGAAATTGAAAAAAAATGCTTTGAAAGGAATGGTTTAATTCAATCAAAGCTATTAATGCTAAAATAGGAGTTAATATGGCATAGTGCTTTATAATAACCATGTTTTTCCTTAAAATTTAAAATTTATTCATACCTTATACTGAAATAAATTGTGTTTATACCACAAAGACTGGAATTCTTGGGAATTTCAGGTTAGTGCAGAGTGAATCTGGCTACTTGGTGAGAGGTCTCTGACACTGATAACACTGATATTGTAAGCAGTATGTGAACTTCTGATAACTTTTCCAATAGAATATAACACTTGGCTTTTGACCCAGAAATACCAAAGTGATTTTGATTTCCTAAAAGAAATTCTTTCTTCACAGACTGCATTGCCATAATCACTGGCAGTTTTCAAGTAGGAACATTGGAAAAGATGTGACTGGGGAAAAGAAGAGACAAAAATGGTAGTTGATACTGGTTTGTTCCTTTCAAGTGGAGTAAGGACATGCCTGTGAGCTCCATATCTGTATCTCTGCCTGCTACAGGTGTCCTGAACTTCCTGCAACTATATAGGAGATACAAATTCTTCTATTCTCTGCATGAACTGCTATCCAGGATCTCTATCTGAAATAAAATGGACCACCTTGACATTGGTAGATAAATTCTAATATTGTTCTATTCAATCTACTGTCATTCACTATCATTGGCCATTGTCATCTTTTGCCAGTAAAATAATAGTCTTGATATCTTGGGTCACAATGGACTGAAATATGTCATTACCATAACTTGTATGTGTTTGACATCTTACAAACACAGTGCATGCAAAGCTTTCTGCTAGGGATGATGTGAGTCGTAATCTAGCATACAGGATGCTTTGCAGCTCCTGGAGAGGACAGGTCTGATTCATAAAGACTTCATGGGCTCTTCAGCACCTGTAAATGGTCAATAGGTTCTAATGTAGAAAATCAGAAAAGTATCGGCCCTGAATTACCTGAGTAGTTAAAGAAATTTTAAATAATTAATGTCTTAAATACTATTTTAAAACGTCTTTCAACCAGCTGGGAGTAATTCTCCACTTCCTTGCCGTACCGTACTCTAAGTCCGAATTACTGCCACTGAACTTGGCAATTTTATGCTAGAGTGAAAGTGTCATAATAAATACAAAAATCTTCCCAGAATGATATTGGTCTTGAGCCAGCCCAATGAAAGCATTGTTGGGTTCCTAAAAGAAATATGTGGATTAACTATGTACCCAGCAGCTTGGATATTTTCTAATGAATTATTTTCTGTGGAATCAAACGGCATCAGTTATTCTAGGACTGAAATGACCCCGTAGAAATGGCCTTGAGAAAACCTTAATAAGTGAAGAGTTGTATGCTGGTGTTACAGCAGCCAACAAAATAAAAAATGTTCTCAGTATGTGGCAGCTACTCTCCTTACTGCTGGGCAAAAAGATAACTTTCACCAAATTACTCTACTCAGCCCCCCTTTCACTTTGATGTAATGTGTGGATGTTGGTTGCTTTTGTTTCTTTCTGCTATGTGGACAGATAATAAGCTGCACTTTCTTGATCTCCTTTCCATTTAATATCTCAAACCCTCAGCCTATCTACGAATCATTTTCCTCCAGCATCCCAAGGAAAGAATTAAATCTGCCGGCTGCCAAGATCTGTTTAAGTGATATACACCTTTTGAAAACAATGGCAATGGTTCCTAAAATGATTGCTTCAAAGAATATGACAACAGCCAGCCTGGTAATACTTGCCTACAGGTAGCAATGACACCATAGCACCTGCAACATTGGCAATTTGATAACTGACATGACCTTTCAGCTGTTCATAGATAGTGGGAAAATGCTAACCTACCTGAGAAAACAATGCCGCATAGTTCTATATATGTCTGAAATATAGCATTGCCTCTACACACAATGTGTTGTGGTTTGTTTACATAATTATTATTCTGATCTCATAAACTACATGCAGCTGTCATTTATTAATATCAGATCACCTTATATTCCATGACAATTGCTTTTGAGTTATTGTCTTGTTCTCTGCTGAATGCCATCTCTTTTAATGAGACAGTATCATCTTATTAGAATGCACCTAGGAAAGTGTCACTGTGGCCAGGGCACTTCTAAAATAGTTGAGACAAATTAATATTGTCAAACCCAAGAGAGAGATTATAAATTCCCCTTTAAGCTGCCTTTGTGTCTTTCAAGGACAATTTACCCCCTACAGATTCAGCTGATGCTTTAAGTACCTCATACTATCATTCTGTAAAGTGTTTTAAAATGCTTTTTAAACTCAGATATTTTTTTTTTTGCTGCTTGCTACATCTTTATAGATAAAGGAAATAATAATGTAACTGCAAGTTTAAAGTTGTTATAGATAATAAATACAGATGTGAAACAGCAGTGTCAAGGGAAGAAAATAATTTTAAGTAATATTTCAAATATAATAGTTAAATATTACTGATACATCTAGAAAACAGATAGTTGAATTAGTCACCATTCATGCTCAGTTTCATTGCCAATAATTTGTTTGGGAAGTAGCAGTTCTATAATATTGAATATTTATTTTATTTCAGACAATTATTTTCAAATTCAACATATAAAACTCTAAAAGAATCCTCAATTCAAGTTTAAGGCAACTTTAAGGATTCTTGTGTAAGAAATTAATCATGGATATAAACTGCAATGTCCAAACATACCTCCTGCAGTGACGGAACTCACAAAATTTCAGCTTCTTTACCTCAGGCAGGTTCAAACTTAAATAACCTTAAACATTTTCACAACTTACCTGTCCCCTTTCAGCTTCCCAAAGCGAGGGCTCTGCAGATTAGATTAACAAGGTCACCCTTCATACACCCTACCTCACTCAATGAACTCAACAGCAAATGTTTTTGCTCCTTTTTCCCAGTTCCACTTGTGCCTTCCCACCAAGCCTGCTGTGAGAGTCTCCCTACTTGTAGACAGAGCACCTGCTCAGTGCACCTTGCTACTGCCTGGGAACAGTTGTTTCTGACCCCCTAAAAAGTTGACCCACAAAATGTGATTATTTAAAAACAGATGAGGTCTAAAAAGATCCAGGTCATTATTGAGACCGTTGTACTTGTCTTACAGATTTTTGGCCTTCAGTGTGAAATTTGACCATAGTACTACAGTTCATTTCACAACAGTAAGGATTTGAAGCTTCTCTTCCATAGCTCAATTTTGCATCTGATTACAGTATTTAAAGAGCTGGGGCTTAAAAAAACACTAAATATTTAAAGACTTACTATAAATGTTTCAGGCCAAATATCTGGAACAAATTCATAAAAATCAATTACATAGGAATAAGACAACGTGGTAGAAATTCTACTGAGGAACAAATCCTGTTCTTCAACATTTTTTTCTTCAAAACAACTATTTGTCTCTATACATACTTCTGCTGATCTTCATGACTTCTTTTAAAAAATATTTAGAGATAAATTTCAAGTAGTTAGGAGGGTATATAAATGTACGCTATTTTGGGCTGTCATTATATTTCAAGATACCAATAGAACAAAAATTCAGAATTTTGAGGGAACTATATCATGACAATATTTGGCATAATTCCTTTTCTTCCTCCTTTTCTAAAACAAATTTAACAGTTAAAGGGAATAAAACAAGATTCGAGCAAGCAAGTAGGCAAAAACCCTTACCTGAAGTAAGGTGGTCAAACTTACTCTGACTACAATTTGCGCCATATTTAATTTTCCCCAAATACTTGCCATCATCCAGTATCTCATCTCTCTTACACCAGCACATAATTTCAGTGCAAACACAGAGGTCCAGAAGCTAAGCAAAAGAAGAATGCTTTGAATTATAATTTGCAATAGAAAATTGTATAGGAATATTACAAGATCTAGGTATAGTGCAGGTTCTTCTTTGAGCTATATTCTTGTATTTAAAATAATATTGATTTATTTATGCCACAGGTTCAATAATGTTTATGGGTCCTGCATAATAAAGAGCCATTTTACTGATGGTCATACTCCCATTTACATGTTTCTTTGATTTTTTACATTTGTCAGCCTCTTACTCCTTTGTTATTTGAGCCATGAAATAGTCAATCTAAAAATATGCACCATCACCATTAAGAATATTTCAAAATATTTTTGATTAGTGTTTACCTTTGCCTCAAAGGAGACTTCCAGCTAATTTTAGTGTCAGTGTAATCTTGAAGTACAACAGATCTAATGCACTTGAGTTTATTATCTTTAAATCCAAAATTAAAGCAAAACTAAAAAGCTCAGTCAAAAAGAAAACTATCTCTAGACTCCATAGTATTTCTTTTGTACAGGAGGATTCTACATTATTTAGATACAAATCATATCAAAGTATTTTTTTTGTATACGCCCCCCCCCCCGACATTTTGATAACTTGTCTTAAAAATAATATGGTGTAACGGAACACAGATAAAGTACTTTTAAAATCCTTTTTGGGTTATCCAATAGTTTTTTATGTCCCCCAAATTAATTGCTGACCTATGAACTTTATGTTGTGCAATGTGCTTGTAGTTGGGGAAGAATGTATTTGTTGATGAAACAGGTGTGGGGAAGTAAAGGCAAGGGAGAAAAATACTTTGAAAATAGCTGTTCCTTCCTTTTTTGTCCATCCCCAACTTATTATTTGCAATAAACCTATCTATTAATTTCTGTAACTTCATGAACATTATAAAAGTAACTGTTGCACTTTTAGCCTCAGGCTAGGCAACCCAGGATGAGTTATTTTACAACAATAGGTGTATTTAGCCCAATCTTGGACAGGATATTTTTTAAGTCCAGAATGAATTAAAGAAAGCAAGGAAGCATAACTTCAAAACCTTTGTCTTAAATCCGTGACTCTTCAGACCAATGAAGCAGCTTCTTCAGCGGCTGTAGATTTGTGTCCTATGCAATCTAAAGAGGCAGGTTTTAGAGAGAAGGAAATTAGTTTGTATATAGACAAATAAAAAGATGCCTTGCATTATGCCAGGCTATCCAAAGGAAACAGTGTATCATCTTACCAAACTGATGACAGATATGTAGGAAATAAAAGAGAGGTTTACTAACACTTTATTCTCTAGAGACAGTAGTTTTCTTTTTAAATGAAAGAGCTAAGTCATACTATTGAGGAGCACGCTGTTTGAGAAAACATTGGCATTATATTCTCTTTTCCTCACCCATTTATTCTGTACTATTAAAAATAATTTTAAGTGGATTTCAGTTTCATACTGCTGAAAATATATTAACACATGCTGTGTTAGTGTAAAATTGCTTTATATTCTTCAAAATCAAATAATAATGGATCATGAACTCAATCTATTTTCATCAAATTTCCAGAAGTTTTCCACCTAGACTGTCATATCTGTGTTAATTCCATTCTCATTCTTGGAGAGGGCAAAGGGAAAGCTAAACTTGACTTAAGATAGTAACCTAAGAGTCAACAGAATGGACCATGAGTACTGATCTTTTAATGGCTTTAGGAACTTGGGTAATTTTTTTATGACAAAGTCTGATTTTATTTTAAGTTGTTTAGTTATAAAGAGAAGAAAGAAGGGATTCATAGCCTTGTGTTAAGTTTACAAAACTGAGCATACTGGCTAAAGTATTGTTTACAATGCTGAGGACAGGGCAATAAATCTTTCGCTTCCCTACACCTTAAGTACCAGTCCACCTTCCAGACCCTAGATATAAACAGAAATTTGTAATTAAATACCTAATGTCATTTTTATCAGTCCAGGGATACCTGTGCCAAATGTTTTATCCCTCCAAGCAGATTGTAAGCCGTATCTCCCAAAAGAATGTTGCAATCATTAGGATCCATCAGGAAGATGAGCTGAGGGACCCTCAATCTGTCTTCTTGATATTGTTGCACTTTACATAAGAAAATCAGTATCTTCCAAAGAGATTGATTTTATTGCTTATATTAGAGCACTTATTCTCATAGACAGAATCAGGGTTCCAGTTCCTTCTCCCATTAATATTGTTCTAATTTATGTTTGAAAGAGAAAGCTACGTTTCCCTCCACCTCTGCAGTTATATAATCAGTTTCTCATGGTCTTTGGCTGAGTCAATATTTAATTACTCTGTGTAAGTGGAATAATTTCAACAAAAAAAGTTATTCATGGCCTCTGCAGACATTAACTAATCTCTAATCAACTATGGCATAATATAATATGACCATGTAGGAAATGGGATAAACTTTGGAAACAGAGGTCGCAGACAGGTTTTTCTTTTTGAAGTGAATCAGTAGTTAATGCTTTATTTCAGTGTAATGTGAAACTGTTAATTTCAGTGTAATCCAAGGTGGTAGGATGTGTAAACTGAGAGTAGTCATTCAGTCTCACAAAAACCAAGTGATACTCAATTCGTTCTAAAGAAAAAACAGCAAACTGCAGCACATCTGCATTAGTCAAGGGCGTACTGGCAATGAGAAGATAATACTAGAATAGAAACCAAAACTTTTGCTTCAGATTCAAAGTTAGAAATTCCAGGTAGACGTGTCCTGAGAGGAGGTGGCTGTCAGAGGGTGGAGATGGGCACAGGAGTTCTGCTCTAGGTTCCAGTTGTGCCTGAAAGCTGCACCTTTGTTTGTTCAGCTTTGTAAGTGAGTCTTAATCTGAGCTGACAGAAGACATTTTGAGCAGGCTGTTCATCTCAACTGCCCTCAGTGTTGGTATCTTGCACCACCATGAATACTGGCAATAGTTAATAATGAAAATGACTACTAGGTGACTGTTGAAGCTTATTACCTTACACTTCACCATCTTTATTAGAGAAGATTTATGCTAACTATAGAGACAACATAATTAGATTTATAGACCTAAAGTAATAAAAGGTAGAGTTGCTCTTTACTCAACAAAAGCACCATTGTGGAGATTTATGTCAGAAAGACACTTCATCAGCTTCTGATTAATAATTTATTAACAGCATGGACTCATTCAATTACTTCTTTCTAATATTTTCATCCTTTTTCTTTCCTCACCAAAAATACAATTAATAATAAAATGCTGTCAAAGGTGACTGATTTAATTGAAGGCAAGCCTCTTAAAAAGAAATACGAAATTATTGTTTAGAAAAAAGATACCATCTTTCATGCCCACAAACTAACGACTAATAATGACTCACAACTTGACTAATAAGTATATTCTTTAAAAAATATTTTACCATCCACCATTGCTTCCTGAAGACAAATACTGGAAATACCTTTTTACAGGGATGAATGATTTTATTACCAGCAATATAATCTGTAGTTATAGAAACTAAACTCTTAATTGGAGTAGCAAGATGAAACTAAGGATAAGAATTTTTTTTCTGCATATTGAGACAAACTTCTTAATAGTGAAATCTATTATACTGTGCAGTCATTTCCAGGACCACATTATTTTCATATCCATTTTACCCTCACTACCCCACAATTCATGCTGATTTCAAGACTGAAGCACTTCATGGAGTTTGACTTCAAACACAGATGACTGAAAAAGAAAACCACATACATTTCAAGCTAACCTTTCTGTAATTGCTTCTATTTTCTTCTTTTTGTACAACACCTGCTTACCAGCAATTCTGAAGCTCTAATAAAAAGTATGTCTGCCTGCTGTGGAAACAAATTACTCTTATTTTTTAACTCCATTTGCAAAACGTTCTACCAGATGTTATAGTATTGTCAGCTATAAGACAACACTCCAATTCCACTGTCTCTTTTGAAAATAGATTTTGGCATAAGAGATTTCTCTACATACTCTACATTCTACCACTTAGTTAATTAATTTTTGAAAAAAAAAAATTAAACACACTCAGGAAGGAAGGAGGTCAGATAACAATACTGTAATCCCAGTTGTTCACGTGTATTTTCCCTGATAGTTTGGAACTGGTGACAGAGCACATTAGTTTCACACAATCCCAGGAATCATCTTTCTTGAACCAATTAAGAAGAAAACATATCAAGAAAAAAAAGAATAATATTGTCTGATTTGGGTAGGGAAGCTTCACAAATAGTGATCAGTGGTGATCTGCTGGATTTGTTGCCTACATGAGGCAATATATATGTATACTATACGCACCTATAACTAAACTTGTAAGAAAAACTGCACTAAATTTCTTACCTTTTTGCTCTTACTCAGTCAACCCTCAGCCTGACAGATGGTGATAAGCAAGCAGTCCAGGTGCATCTCTAGTCAGTATAAGCAATGCCAATCTTGCTAGTTAATGTCATACAAAGCTGTGTGCAACTTGTAGCAACACTTTACACCCTCTGTTCTTGCTGCGTACAAGTAACTTGTTTTGGAATGGACTGTCTTTATGATACACCCAATACTTTATTTCATCCAATCACCATGAGGGAGATGGGTATGAATAGGACATAATTAATGATTACTTTTTAGTAAATAATGTTGCATATTTATTCTTCAGAGATCTATCAGAGGAAAACTAGGCCTTTAAAATTCATAGACGTATTGGTTATAAAGGGTTTTGTACGTAAAATGTTAAGAGGATAAGACTGAATATAAGACTAAGAAATGTTATTGGAGAATTCACTACTGATGCAGGATTAGAATTATATGATACATTGTCTCTCTTCCCATATTACTTCTCCACAGATAGGATTCATAACTTGGAGGTTATATTCGTGATGTGGTCTTTAATGCACAATATACTGATGCTTGTATGTCTCAAACAAGCATCTGTAGAAAAGTGCACACATGGGTCAGATGTCAGCCTCCAATGGCTGACATTGGCCAGCAGGAAATAATCAAAGAAGACCACACGGCAAAGAGTCATTTTTCCCCCCAGAATTTTTTCTGAGCCTTCTGTGATGTGTAACTTAGAAAGGCCCCGAGCCAGAAATAAGAGACAGTGATTTTATTGATCTCTATCATACCTTCTTTCCATCACCTTCATCCTAGGCTGAACAATACTAGTCATTCCTTCTACAGAGGTGGCATACCTATCAATAAAACATGGAATTTCTGTAGGTATATTTTGGTTTGTGATGATTGCTTCATTTTTTTTAGGTCTTCACTGTATTGCTTTCAAGTCCCTTATTATTTTTTTTTCTTTTTATAATCCAAAGTTTTGTTTGAATGCAGAGAAACACACAAGATCTGCCTTTGGTTGAATGAAAAAAAGAACTCTCAAACCATGATCTTTAGTAGTATGTACTATGTTTAGTTAAGATTCTCTTCTTTTTTACACATAAATTCTGCAAAATCCGTGTCTTATAAATTACTGTAGCATGAAATTTGATGAGAATGAAAACCATCCAGCATTGTACTCTTCTCCTTATCCAGAGCTACATATGTTTTAAACAAAGGTTTTTATTTACACAGAAATTTTTGCTAGCCTAGGATTTCTACTTACCATATCAGTAATTTCTCAGGGTTTTCAGGTTCCTGCTGAGACTGAAAAGGTACCTTCTGGTGGCCATTTAGAAATGATAATACAAGAAAGCCAAGTCTAGACAAATGACTGAAGTTTAACACAGAATGCAGCCTGTTTGCCAGAAGGGCCTCTGGGATAAGAGAGTGCTTACAAGTGAGCTGTCATACTCGGCAGTTTTGCAGATATCTGTATGAGATCAAGAGGATGAATATTTCTAAGGAAAACAGCAAAAAAAAAAAAAAAATACTGTAGATGTTATATTTATGTGGAATTGATACAAGAACTTACTGTAAAGAAAAGAAGAAAGAATTTGAAAAACAGAGGATGCTAGTGAATCCTTACAAACAGTTAAGAAAATGTGGCCTTGGGAGAATGAATAGACAACATAAATACCTCAAGTTAAGATTAAGGAGAACCAAATGGTTAGTGAGACCAAACAGAAAATTACTGCAATTATGTGTGAACTAAGTACCCAAGTATCCTGAGTATCAAAACCTCTTCCTCACAGAACACCATAGTGAAAAAGAAAGAACACTGTACCTTGAAACGGAGATGAGGCTTATAAGAACCAATGAGGAATAAGTTTTAAGAGGTGTGCCAGCTTTGTGGATTTACCACCCAGCACCCATCTCTGCTCAGACATGCAATAAATGATATCTTGGCTCTGTGTGTGGATTAGCTCTTGCACATCAGGTGAAGAAGCCAGATTTGGGATAGCAGAGTAAGATGCCTGCCAGTTAAGGTCAAACGTGTGGAGGTTTTTTGTTTGTTTTTGGGGGGGGAGTTGTTTGTTTGTTTGTTTTGTTTTGTTTGGTTTGTTTTTTTTTTTCCCCGTACCTAGCTGAATTCTGTCTCTGAATTGTACTTCTGTCTTGGATCATATCCTCCATTAAAATTGTCTGGTAGCATGATCTTCACTTTGGATTATAGTAGAGACATAAGTGCTATCTTGGATAAGAAGAAACTGATTATGTTAAAAATCACACTTGAAAGAATTATGGGTGTTCTATTTTCAAATTGCTGACATTGTAACAGACTTGTTATGTGCAATGCATTTAGTATTAATAAAAATATTCTCAATATTATTAAAATCAAATATTCCTGGTAAATTGTGAGCTATTTTAACTTTTAAAAGACCTGTGAAGCTGAAGATACAATCTTATCTGGAACCTACACCCAAACCTGGGTAGGGAGGTGACAGAAATCACCTTATTATTCATGTTAAAATGGTGTTAGGATTAAGTAATACACCAAAAAAAGAATGAGAAAAATACTTTGTTCAACAAAGAAAGTAATGTTTTAAAGGTCAGAAAATATTTAAATAAGATAAGAGTTACCAGAGATCAAGCTCTGCTTGATCCAGCAAAGAAAATTATCCAAGAACAGATCAGGGTGTATGCGGTAGTTGAGCTTTCCACTTTCCATACTTTTAAAAGGTAGATGTCTACAGCAGATAACTGGCATTTACAATTTAACAGAATCAAAAAATCATTTAGGTCGGAAAAGACCTTTGAGATTATCAAGTCCAACTGTTAACCCAGGACTGCCAGGTCCATCACTAAACCATGTTGGTAAGAGCTGCATCTACATGCTTTTTAAACACAAAAAATTGACAGATTCCAAAGCATACAGGGAAAATTTTGTTTCTTTTGGCTTTTTTGTTGGTTTGGGTTTGTGGGTTTTTTTTCCAGATTTCTTGATGACATGTTTCTCCTTCTCTCCTCTCTGGGTTACAAGTGTTTGGGTGGAAATGGCATGTAAGAATAAAAAATAAATGGGTCAGCTTCCAGAAGTAAGGCTTTGAGGTTAGGATTTTGATATCTGTAAGGTAATGTGTATATATAAAATGTCCTAAAAGGGAGCTATGGTACCTAAGGACATTGGATACATTGATCTATCCAAAGGGATACATTCTGCCTACTAATCCCTTTTCTCCCCAGTTCCTATCTTCTACACACAGAATTGATATGGTGGATGTTAGTACAGTTTTCCTTTTGAATCAGGCCTTTTTTTTTTCAATGCTTTGGAGACTCAAGCATGGCAGGGGCTGCCAGAAGCTGGGTGGCAAGTGCTTGCACCATGCCAGGAGAGCCCAGTCCCTTACATACTGATTTTTGCTTGAAGTTTTTCCTGTTATTTCCTGTTCAACCATTTCTATTATGAAATTTTGAAAGTAACTTAACATGACATAAAAGATGAAGTTGGGAGTGACAGATCACCATTAAATGTTGTCTGAAAGCCAAGAAATGAAATGGTCTTCTGCAAAATCAACATTATGGAAACAATGGCTTTCAGTATATACAGAAGTCTTTTTAAAGAGCTATAAAATACCAAACTTTCACATCTTGTCAAACTTCACAAAATCTGAGGTTGGTTCAAAGCTCCATTTAGCTGTCATGTATTTTTCCCTATTATTTCCTTTCCCATCATTTTTGATTACTAAGATTGATGAATTGTTATCAGAAAAACATAAGAACTGGCCACTTGAATCAACTTGCTTTTCTGTCAAGAATGTCTCAGCAGTAGCTTTCAGCCCTCCTTTGAAAGATTTCTCTTCAAGTCAGATGGAAAGCATTATTTTATAAAGAAGTGCCTTACTGCTTTATAGCTCAATTTCCCAATACTTCTGGAGAGAGATAGAAAGACTTAGGAGTTGAAGGCACTTGGCACCCTCCAGGAGGCACTCTGCACAGCAGAGAATTGAATCATTAGATACAGTACTTTTTATAGTGCACATATAAAAAATACTGTCTTTGAGCTCTGTTTTGTGTATCTGTACAATGTTCCACTTTCTGGTAATACTTTTACAAGTGCTGCACTTGCTATACTGAAATTGAGTGTTGGGTTGCTTTTTTACCTGCTCCTGTAAATGTTGCAGAGGACCTATCACTGCAAAATATAATACTAAATACGGCTTCTTTAGGTGGTTTCACAAGGACAGAATTTATTCTTTTATCTGTTGAGGATCCCCTATTTGAGGTAGAGTGAATATTGTTTATTTGTTTATTTGTTTTCTGATACATCTGTAAAGTTTGTTGCATTATTATTAATTGTTACAATGTGGATCAGAAGAACAAGTAGCAAAGGAGAGCAGAAATGCTCTGCACTCAGGTCAGCTGCTATCCTGGCGTATAGGTAAAATAACATGGCAAAGTGAGATAAAATTACAGTGGACAGTGAATGATGTGTGAATGGCTGGGAAAGTTACAGCAAGACCAGCTGATGTGCAAGGAATGGAAATTAGTGAAATGAACATTGCAAAGGCTAATAACAAAAAGAGGAAAGACGTGCTTTATAAGGAGAGCAATTACTGAAACCCTGATGGGTGCATTACGCTGTCTTAGGTAGACTGCAATAGGTAATGGCTGAAGGTAAAAGGAGAGAAGGGAGAGCTTGGGGAGTGGCTGACCAGAAAGCCTCAACCATGGGAGCAGCGAGAACGTGGGGAGGGATGGATGAACGAGCAGGAAAATCCACAAAAAAGGCTCAGGCAGCTTTCCAGCAGCGGTTACCTGCTACTAGGCAACCCACACATGCTTCATGTAACTATTCAGGAACTCAGTGCCCATAAGCGTCACAGTTTTGCTTGCAGAATCTTTTACCTGCCAATTTACATTTCCCAGACATGTAACATTGATGCCTATGGGCCACTGGCAGTTTTTTTCTCTGATATCTAAATTTGTCATGGTTTTAGTTTCATATTTTTTATTATCATGATGCCATTGGACAGGAAAGGAAGAAGGACTGTCATAAGTAAGAACATGGTCAGGGAAATTTGAAATGTGTGGAAGAGAAGACATAGAAAATAATGTACTGAAAGAAATCAAAATAAAAGAAACAACTAGAAATAAGAACAAAAGTGTATAAAAATGATTGGATAAACCAGTGAATTAAATTATGCAGCTACAATACTACCAGAATGACCATATGGATTTATATAACATTTATATATATTTATATACAATGAACCTGGTTCAAATTCAGAATTTTTCTTCAATTAAGAATGTTAGAGTATTTTTTATATCCATTTTGTAATAAAAAATAGACATTTTGAACTATCATGTAGGGAAGGTGTTTAAACATGTATTTTGGGATAAAATCTAAATGTTTTTAGTAGAAAATTGGAACATCTAATGTTCCTTTAAGATACCCTTTCAAAATACATTGTGAAATGACTGCATTTAAACACACTGCAGCTTAATTTAAAATTCTTTAAAGTAATGCTTTTAAAATAACTTTTTCTTAATACAGGTTTTTTCCATTTCATATTTATATATTTTTTTAAAATTGTATTTGCATTGTTTTTATTTTATTTTTCATTTTGCAGTGGTTAAAACTGCATTTTATTCTAGATATCAGCTTTTAAAATATACTGTTTATCTTACTTTCTTTTTGAAATGTCCCTGGCTTGATATTGTAATGAAAGACACTGAAGAAAATTAGACAAGCACTCAGCATCTTTACAGAAATAACAAAGATTACATTCATTTAAATTATTAAAATAAAGTCAGATAGGCAGGGAACTTAGGCTTCTTTTTTGTTACTTCTTTTCTTCAGTTTCCCATTTCATGGGGGAACATGTGAAGGTACTGCACAACAGTTGAGACAAATTGGATGCAGCTGAGAAGTGGACCTATTCAAGAATAAACAGTACAAGACCAGCTATTTTAATATGCCAGATATCGTAACAGCATATGTTCAAAGGGTAAAGGGAATTGCTTCACCTTTTTTTATCTTTTAGAACAAGTGTGTGCAGATACACCTCTGGGTGTGCCAGGAAGTTATTGAATATGTCATACTTGATAATATATTTTGTGGAAATAGAAAGACATCCAGTCAAGGAGGCTATGGTGCAGAATCTCTATTACTGTGTTCCTTAGCTGCTGACTGCCAAACAGAGGTTTTTAAAACTCTTTTTTTCCCTCTTTCATTATATCATGCATTGTTCTCATGAAGGTTTCATGGGCTGGAAGCTGTAGAAATCCATTTCTTCTTTAATGAATCCCATAAATAATATTGTATCAGAATATCAAACTGATACATACTGATAAATACAATTCAACAGCGATTTCCTAAGTTGACAATAGTATGAGGGGCTTTAAATTTTTACCGTTCCAGATATTTCATCATTTATTCATATTACATCAAGTTATAGCTGTAAGCATACATTATACTAAAGCACTAAGACCATTTGGGAGAACAAAAGTAAACATAAAATACAATTGGAATAGATCTACTAGATAGCTTCACTTCAGGTAAGCAATAATCAGAAAGGAAAGTTTCTGTACTTCAGCAATAAGTCTTCATTCTCAGCTCTTAGCTGGGACTCTGTAAACACTGCAGTAAAACTTTGTGAATATGATTCAGTTTTCTTTCACCCTTTGGTTTTTTTTGTTTTTTTTTTTTTCTTCTTTTACTGTGCTGCAATTCATGAGTGAAAAATTCAATGTAATAAATTAAAGAGACCATATTCAAACATGATCTCTTCTTAAAACAAATGAGGTAATTCATTTGGGTTAATTTCTTTCATAAATTCATTTTTTTTGGCAATATAACAAAATATATGAAACACTGCATTCAGTTGGATTATGCACCATTAGATCAATTAAGTGAATATAACTCGATAATAACACCACAGAATAAAGACAAATATTGAAAAGTGATGAGCTTTTACTATGCCAGTTTCTTGAAGAGGTGAAAATTCATATGACAAAGAACACAGTTTGTATCAGGCAAAATTGCCTTTTTTGAATTTTCAGCTTAATATAGGGAGGCAAAGACATTTAAAGATATCTTTTATATGAGTGTTACGTATTGATTTGAGCTGAAGAAAGCAATAAAACAGAATGTCTCAATATATGCTATCCCACAGGTACATATATATTGTCATAATCTCACTGTGTCAGTTAATGGTCAAAATACTAATGGCACTAATTAGAGTATTATTCATTTCTTAAAGAATTACTATTAGGAGAATAATTTCTTCTCTCTGTTGTTCTGTATCTACAAGTTCAGGAGCTTCTTTCTGACACAAATATGAAATTACTCTTCTAGCTTTGTACTGGAACACCATGGAGACAACAGGACTCTCGAACCTCTAGCAATGATCAGCATGGATTGTCAACATTTTCCAGAGTCACTTCACTTCTCAGAATATTTAATCTGTAATACTAGGATGAAGATCTCTAAGAAATGGTTTGGTTGTTTTTTTCCACTTCAGTTCCTGGCACTATAACTTCTTTTCACAGATAATATTGAAGCACGTTTTTCTAAACGATTCTTAGCATTTCTTATTTCAGGAAGTTAAGCTGAAAAAGCTGGAGTCAAACACTTCTGATTTACAGAAAAAATCAAGGTTTTACTTCAGTATTAGCAATGGTTAAAACTTTGATGATTTTTTTTTTTTTCTATGTACCCACGAAATTACTACTTCTTAGAGATTCTTATAAACAATAACTTTTAATAGAGGCTACCCCCATCTCCTCTACAAACAAAACAGGGCTGGTAGGTATCAGTTTGCACAAATTATTTCACCCAATCTATGTAACCCTCTCATCAATGACAAGTTATCTATGAAACTTTAATTATAAATCATACCTCACCAAGTGGGGACCATATTTTTTTAGAAATTTTTTTGTTTGGTTGGTTTTGAATTTTTTTTGCTGGTAAGCTGGTTATTCAGAAAGCTGACAAGGAAATATAAATTCCAAATTAACCATAAGATGACAAAACACCAGGGTTCACATATCACCATAACATGTGAATGTAAGTGACTACATCTTTTTGTTTCAGTTATATCTTACACGTTTATTTTCTTTTTCTTTTCAACTCAGTAGATCAGAATATCAGAGACTGAAATTTTCAACTTGTGTTTGACATTTGCCACGGGGAGGAGTTTATTCCTTCTATTTACCAGTGTTGACCAGGTTTCAGTCTCATGCTGAGCACATGCTTTACTAATGCTTTGCACAGTGGTTGATCAAATATTTATGCGGCACATGAAGGAAATATACTTACATTTCACTGCAGATGACTGAGTAAGTTCTATACCATTTCCCCAGTGAACAGAGTCATGTCCAAATACTTTCAATTATTCATGTCCTAATTTGCAAATATTGCAAGGAGTTTTTATCTGGCAATGCATGCTAGTCCTGTAGCTGAGGAGAAAGAATGAAGTAATTCTTTCCATGTATAGCAGAAATATGATAAAAAAAGATTCTGTTCTCTCAATATTGCATGTTCAATGCCAGCTCCTGCTTAACCTATAAAACATTGCTAATCCAAAAACATAAAATATATAATTATATAATAAAAATACATATAATCCATAAAAATATATAATTTTAACCCTAAATAAGATGGAAAAATCTTGGGAAAGTAATATGCAAAGAAAGAAAAGTATGCAATGTCGTCTTGCCTCTGTCCTCTAAAATGTGGATAAAAGCATTCTAAGGAATTTGAAATTGACAGGAAAACCAAGGTCCTGATTTGGCAGACTCCTTGTTTAGGTAGTCCTTACTCATACAAAGTTTCATTTACATTTTGCTGGATTATGTTAATACATAATATACCCTTTATTACCTTTCACTTGTGTTCTTTTTGTTGTGACAGACAGAATGCTTGATTTGATTTCTAGATAATACATTAAACATTAATTGGAATTCTATACATAATTAAGCTAAATGTGCAGCTAATTGGTACAAAGTGTATTATGTGTATAAACAAAATATATATAGAAAAAATGAAGAGAATATTACTTCTTAAATCTGAGCTGGCATCAAGCTGGGAGGAACTACAAATATGCTTTAAGAGAAAATTAAAAGACAAAATGATCTTGAGAAAACAAAGAAATTATAAGGGAAATAAAAAGCAATTCACTAAGGAGAAGCACTAGGCTTTTACATACAGGTAGGGACAATCAGGTCCAAAAATACAGAATGCGAATTATACATCTGGGCAAACAAACTGCAAAAGCAGGTCTGGAGATGAAGATGAATCCAAGTTGATCATGACTGAATAGCATTATACTGTGGTAAACAGGCATAGGGTTATTGCCAACATGTCAAGCAGTCTTTCTGCTCAAGGCATTATTGATAAAGTTTCAGTTACAATACTTCGTACAGATTTGGGGTCTGTGCTGTAAGTAAGAAATGGGCCACTGAGAGAGCCTCAAGAAAACAAGAACCAACACTGGTCTGACCTACAAGACAGACTGAAGAAATTGTAATCTAGGGAAGAGAGCCTGGTGACTACAATTGAAATTATGTAAAAAGAGCTGTGTGGGGAAAGCGAAAATCCAACTATGAAAGTAAAGGGCTTCATTTCCAGCAAGTGAGGTTTGTAGCAGACACCAGGAAAGCTTTCTGTAATGGAATATTAGGAATGCTAGGAAATGTGGGAAAAGAAATTTTTCGGAACAACTTTGATTAACTCCTGTCAGAAATGGCTTATGGAGCGCTGATCCGATCTTTGCTAGAAGATGAACCAGATCTTCCCACAGGTCCTACCAAGCTCTCATTCTGTGATTGAATCCAATAGTTTTATATTAGTGAGCATCTTTTTCTTCTCTTCTCTTCTCTTTTCCCTCCGTCAAATTGTATTTCTACAGCTGGTGGTTTCCTAGGCACAAAGATGAACAGTGGAATTTCCTGGGGTTTGATTTTCAGAAAACAACTTGATGAATTGTGAGCTCTGACAAGTGGCTTATACTTCAACATATTTTTTTCCCATTAAAATATAAGCTTTTATATAGCTTAAAGATTAAAATAATTAATACCTTAAAAGCTGAAGGAATGGGGGAAAAAGAGCACCTAGCCGGATCTTTGTTTTAGCAACCTGCATGATCAATGCTTCAGAAATTCAGAATAATCTTATGAAGTGTTGTGATATGTTGGTAAGGATCATCGCTATCTGTAGCAATGATGATGTTACAGCACACATAGAAATTTATAATAAAATAATTAATGGGTATACAGACTTAAATCACTTACACATTATCACTTATCCGTGATTCCTTCACAGAAAGTACAATTATACTTATTGCATGAAAATTTTAAAAGTATATGTTGCTATGCCTGAGAACTTACTCTCAAATTTCAATATTTATTATTACACACATCTTTTGTCATTTTACACAGATGAGGTGAATCAGACTGGAAGTAGCTGCTCATCAGTTTCATACTAAGTATAATAGTCACAAAGTTTTCTCACTGTTCTAAAATGATGGGAAAAATTACACATAGTTTTATTACAACTGCAATATTGACGTGTTTCCAATAGCAATCCTCATCAAGACTAACTTGCTTTTAGTTATATGTCAAACTTTTGCTACAAATAATTTAAAATAGAAAATTGTGGAACAGTATGAAAAGTTTTGTGTGAAAATGTCTTCATTTAAGAGAGTTTGGCCAAGTATGCGTATTTACAGCACATTAATTGAAACGGGCCTCTTCTTGGCTGATGAATGGTCTTCGTTGCTAATTGGTTTCTTAATCTGCCTAAGTTCATAAATGATAGAAGTGACAAGGACAAAGGAAAAAAAAACAACCAACCACCTACTTTTTTCTCTGCAGTTGCATTACTGGATTTCCATTTCTTTAATTATTTGACAGAGAGGAGAAAGGATTAATCTTGTACTGTCACAGTCATACATTCTCAAAGAGAATCTCACACTGTTTCACTGCATCTGAGTAGAAACACTTGAATTTTTCCTCAATATGAAATTTTAGAAGTTCACTCAGAAAGATTGTGGATATCAGGACTTCTCACTAATAAGAAATTCCATTCAATTCTTCTATCACAAAACATTAATTTCTTTAAAGTATAGGCAATGTTCTTTTTCTTATATTTACAACAGTTCAAACATGGCCTAAGGAAAAAAAGAAAGATAACTAGCAACATCACATATGAGTTATTTTTTGTTCAAAAGAGATCTCCTATTGTAAAAAGCCCTGTAACTTAAGATTCTTTTTTTGCATAGTGAGGTCTTTTATCATTTTACAATTTATTTTCTTAGTTATTCTACATATATAAAACTTCTGCTGTGATAAAGAAATTATAAAAAGAACTGACACAATGGAAAAAAAGATAAGCAAATGGAAAAAGACAGTGGTGTAAAAAAAATAAGATTTCTGTGAAAATAATTTATTTCAGTTGAGAACCTATGCTCAAATTTACAACAGTCGTGGCCCGTATTAAGTGAGTGAATGTGACTTCAGGACTTGCAGGGAAAATATCACAAGAATGGAGGTTTAGCTCCACTGGAGAGAATACTTTTCTCCCATGAAAGAGTGATCAGGATGGTTTTACTAGAAAATGAGGAATCTGAAGCTGGATGGGAAATCTAGTTGAAGTGCCACAAAGCTTTAAAACAGAGTTTACATGAGAAAGAAAGTAAAGACAAAATCACAAAAATTATAAAAGCTGCATAAAAATAAGTTTAAGAACTATGTTGCATATAAAAAATAGCATCAACAAACATTAATGAAAGTAGGTATAAAACACATCTGTGGCAGTAAACTACATCCAATGCCAAGAGCCTTCAGTGTCTAACAATTAGAACATTATTTTAATTAATACACATTAAGCTACCATATTATCAATATTTCAGTGAAAAGTCATGTTTCATAGAATGAATGACTTCAGTCATCCACCCAGAGGACAATAAGTGATGGACTAAAGCTGTATTAGACTTTGCAAAGTAAAACTGTTTAAACAGGCAGGCTTAGCTCCCTGCTTCAAAGATTTGTATACATTAAACATACATTATTACACAAAGAGGTTTAAATTATGCATTTTACATCTTTTTAAGAAAGATGATTTTCTTCAAACATAGCTACTATTAGAACTTTAGAAAAAAGAACAATATTTTTTATTAATTAAGTTTTATGTGAAAATTTTGCTGTTCCAATTGGGATGACTTTGTATTCAGAAATTATATTTTTCTGTAAGCTGTTGAGATCATTCTTTTTGATGGAAGGAATTATTTCATGCAAACATACCATCTTTCCTGAAAAGTACCTAGCCTTTATCGTGTTATGTGTATGAGTCTGACATGTGGCTGGGGTAGGAAAAGCCCTCCCGTTGAGCCACAAGGTTCAGAAAGGAACCCCTTGTTTTCTATACTCCTTTTCAGAGAGGAGTCTAGGTGTGGCTAGATCCAATCCTAGTCTCAGACTTGGTTAATGGTTTAGGTCTGAAGGATACAGCCACTCATCAGAGTCAACGTTTGCCTGTTGGAGCCCTCCCAGGAACTCTCACTGAAACAGTTTCACAAAGTTGAAAAATAAAAAAAGGATTATTTATTGGGGCAACAAATATAACAAATTCAGAATTGCCATTGATAAATGCACTTACTGCAAAAATTAAACTCAAGTTCAACACTTCTGTTAATTTTTTCCTAGGTAACATCCAATGTAGTCAGAGGTGCAAGTCTTACCAAAGAGGCATCCCTGCTCTGGAAGGAAAGAAGTGCAGGTCCATTGGCCTGCCCAGTGGTTGGATTTCCTCAAAATCCTCAAAGAAGCAGAGGATTCTAAATGCCAAATTTATACTGATGGTGAGGTGGGACTATGTGCAGATTGGCCCTTAGCAAGGACTGTCTGTTCTGGAATGTCAGTGGGGCCTAATGGTTCAGCATGGTGCAGGGGACAAAGTACATATTTACAGGTGTCTTCTTGGCTTTTACTGAAGCGACACCAGGGTGTGAGGCCCCCACCTTATCCCAGCTGTCACTCAGTTGGATTGATTGCTAGACTGCATCCGATATGTGTTTTTGTGAGATAAACATCTTGCTCAAGTCAAACCCCCACTGCTTCCTGCTGACTCATGGTAGCTTCTGTAGCCTGCATCAGCAACTCCAGCGTCGCACAGCCATCCATGACAACATTCCAGTCTTGCAAGCTGTCCTGCCATGTGTCTGTAATTGCAATGAGATTATGAGATTATGACCCTGTGACCGCATGCACACTGCTAACTCTTCCTGTGTATCCCCCACGCTGCATGTCTTTTCATGGCATTTCAGAGAGGTAACGGAGCATGCAGGTTTCCCAGGATTGCAAGACGATCCACCATAACCACACGTACCCTTGAGGTGGTTGTTCTGGTTCTCATCTGGGAGGCAGCTGTGGAAGGTTGGTTATTGCTCTGGTTGGTATGGCTTATTCCGCAGCTGGATGAAATGTCATGAACTTTGCCACTTTGGATGTCGCCCCCATGTCCTTCAGTTTAAAGCCTGCCTCACCAAGCTGGCCAGCCTGCTGCCAAAGATTCCCTTGTCTCTTCTAGGCAGGTGGATCCCATTCCTCCCTAATGGGCTACAGTCGGCAAAGAATGACCAGTTGACATAGAAGCCAAAACCCTCACAAGGGCACCATCTATGAAGCCAGAAGCTGATTTGCATTACGCATCTGCTTCTGACTGCACCCCCTCCTCCTGCTGGTAAAATGGAAGACAAGATAACTTGGGCACCGACATTTTTCACTTGCATCACCAGGGCTCTGTAGTCTTCCTTGATTCCACCCCGGTTCTGGTTTGCAGTGCCATTCGTGCCCCGGTGCAGCAGCCGCAGCGGGCAGCCGTCTGTGCTCCTGATGAGCTGTGGCCTCCCTCGGCCGCACCTTCGGAAGGCAGCACCGCTCTCAGGGCTCCCGCCGGGCCGGCAGCTGGGCGCCACGGTGCCCCTGCACAGTCACCCACTATAAGCACTTGTCGTTTCTTTTTACAGTATCTACTACCTACTGCTGGTACAGTTTCTCCTCACAGACCTTGCTCGCAGGTGTCTACAGCTGCTAGAGCGTCATATCTGGTTCTGACTGTGATTCTGGAGGGCGGAGTCTGAAGCAGAGTCCTGCTTTTGTCAGTGGCCAGGGTCCAAGGAGCCTCATTCTCTGTGGTGTCCGCTGCAGTGGTGTTCTGACGCCACCTGTCTCCATCTCGGCCCCTCTAAGGCCGCGCAGCCCCTTACCGGTTCCCCGAGCCGCCTGAGGTAACAGATCCTCACCCTGCCCACACCTGACGCAGGTGCTCACGTCGTCTCCAGGAGAGGGGTCTGGGCACTGGTGCGACCCGCCGCCTGCACCGAGGTCTCCGTCCTCACCGGTTGCGGTCGGACCCCCAGGGCGCAGAAGCAGCGGCCGCAGCCGAGGCGAGTGCCCGGCGCTGCGGCAGAGCCCCGCGGCGCTGCCCGGGGCCGCTCCCCTCGCTCGGCCCCGCAGGTCCCAGCGCCGGCAGCCCCGCCCCGTGCGCCCCGGCCGCTCAGCCTGGCCCTCCGCTGAGGGCTCGCTGTTCACTTCAGTTTGTCCTTAATATGGAGCTGAAGTATTCCCAGACTATAGAATAATTCTTTTCAGAGTTAGGTATAAACCAGGCAAGTTAACTCTGACGTTACAAGACGTTGCAAACCACTATAAATTTTTCTTTACACATTCTCACCAGCCAGTTTAGCCTACTTGTTTAGTAAATGGCATAAATTCAGAAAAAAAAAAAAAAAAAACCAAACCCAAAACCAAACCACACAAGTATGAAAATTAAGCCTACAATGATATTGACAATTTCCAAGAGATTTATCCAACCCACCCCCCCCGCCCCCCCAGGAATTCAGTATCTAAGGACATCCTGCTACAATACCAAAATACAAGTCAAATAGTTAAATATTTAATTTTTCTGAGAATTTCCAGCTATAAGAATTGATTTAGAAAAGCCAGAGCTATGTTCTTTAGAAATGTCTCTATATCAGCCATTCTTAACAAATCTCTACTCATTTAGGAAGACTAAAATATGGACACACTAGTTAGAAGAACTTATGTTAGAGTCAACAGGGCCAGAGTCTTGTGGAGCTTTGAAATGACATAAAGCAAAGAGCTCCAAGGCGATAAGGCTATAGAATGAGCATGATATTAAACGTCTTAAAGAACAGTGTAGCTAATGACCAGGTTGCTGAAAAAAAATGGTGCAGATGTTTCCTGTTCCTACTTCATGTTCTGTGAAGAAGTCTTCAAAAATTTCCTTTGATCAAGTGTTAGAGCATGGATTTGTGGCTGATGGGAGGCAAATACTGATCCCAGGACATTTTATACTCAGCATTCAAAGAGAAAGATGCTTTCTGGCATTTGGATCATCACCTTTTATCCTGGAAACAAATATTCTTTTGCTCTCTGAGTTCTTCAGGCTAGTGTTGTACACACCACAGGATGCCATAGACTGTATATTCGGTTGCCTCCCAGTGCACAAACAAACGATCTGGGCTTAGTTTATTCTGCTTTTGATGATGCTAAAGCAGTTCAGTGGGTAGACAGTTTAATTTTTTTTTTCTGACTTTTGGGCCTAATCATTCAAACCTGACAAATATATCCAGGCATCCTTTTTTTAAAGTTTTATATGAGTTTAAAAAAAAACATTTCAAGAATCAACCCAGCCACGATATCACAAGACTAATAGATTTTATTTCTATATACTATTGAATTGTGGCTTTCTCCCAAGCTGGAGGACACACTTTTAAAAGCAACTGCATTAGCTGATCAGTTTCCTGGATGCACCTGCTCATTACTTACTGGTCCCAGAATGCTGTTTCCATTCAAGACATGGTGAGATTAGGTATGATATTATATTTCATTCTTTTAATATCACCTGATTCATTTTTCTGGGAGTGGATTAGGGAGAGATTTCACAAGTATTCTGCCATTAGTAGAGCAAAGGAGGTTTTGTTGAGAGACTGAGTGCAGATGGATCAGGAACCTCTTCAACAAGGTAGCTGGAAGAGGTAAACAAGGTGATGTTACAGCCTCAGCTCTTTCAGGTACATGGCATGACAAAGCTTCTTGCACTGTGAATGACAAGTCTGTTAGTTGTTCAAAATGGAAGAGCAACACCTGTGAAAGATACAGGCCTCTTTAAATAATTAAATGGTCTGCAGTGAAATATGCCAACATTCTAGCAATAGAGTCCAAATGACTTGTAGGTAAAATAATGCATGAGGACCAACTTGAATTCATGAAGCATATGTTAACTTCAGACTCACTTTGTAATGAAAGGTGTTGTTTGAGTTCAGATTGCTAGTGATTTAGAAGCCTGAGTGTTTGCAAATGTTTTCAAGACAAGAAGTGTTTAACAAAACTGGAAAGAATAATGAAATAAGTGCTGAACATTTGGCAAGGTTTAGGTAAATTTGTGGCAAATTTTCTTTCTTCCACCTGCAAAAGCAGGAACTAGTATCTGTGAGGAGGTATTACACAGTTTCTTCTGGTTCGTACTTATCAATGTGTATGTGCAAAATGGGGATATTTACTTCCTTTCTTTGTAATTGAAAATTTAGGAGTTTCCTTGCAGATTGTGTGGCATTCCTTGTAGTAAATTGACAACACTCCTAACATTGACAGGCTTACTGCACATTTGCCCGATATTCAGCAAAAAAAATGTATTAAATCTGAGGTAGTTGCTAATTTGAAAACCGACCACAGGTATTCCATCTTTAAGGAAAAACAGGTTTTCAGTTACACAACTGCAGATATTGATTACAAATTTTTAGTTTAATTGGTCTCATATCAGTGATAGATAATGGCACTGCCTACTAGACCGAAATATCTGTACTGCAAGCAGGCAAAATAAATAAATAAATAAGTAAACAAATAGATAAATAAATAACTTCAGTCTCCTTATGACTTTCCTGTGGTAGTGGACGTATATTAACACTGTCCTTTGAAATTTTATATTTACACTTTGTATAGTGGAATTTACACAAAAGCTTTTGTCAGCACAGATACTAATAAAGCACAATCAAAATCAAATCCTCTGGGCTTTGTATGTAACTCCATTACTCACGTCTTTTTCTCTCTTCAGTTCCAGTATCATATAATATACACACTCCCCTGACTTACCCTTGAATTACGAACCCTCTTCAGGAAATACAGGTGGTGCTGTAATGAGCCCTTCATATTGCTGTTCTTTTTCCACAGAGTTTCTGGTTGACAAATGGAAAGATTTTTATTTTGGTCACAGTTTTGAAAAACAACTTTTTAGTGGAATACAGTTAATTCATACCACTTGTGTGAGACAGAGATTCTCTCAGTCTCTCAGCCTATGACATTATAGACCCATACTCATATCAAGACAAAACACTATTTGGATAGACCTGCCTGTTGTGCCTCAGAGGTGTAAAGAAAGCTTTTTAAAGGATTAAGGGATCTTATATAATTTTATATGGAAGCCCAGTGTGGTATGTTAGCACTTCCATGATCTGTCTGTCCAACGATTCAGTATTTCTTCTATCAAATGTCACTACTTCCTTGATTTATTCTGACTTTTTGCCTTATTTTTTTCCAATCCCTTCAGTTGTACCTACACGGGTCCTGGAATGTGAAGCTCCTTCTGGCCCAGTATGCCTACTCTGATTTCTGTCACAGCCAGGTAAGTTGTCTAAAAAGATGTGTTCTGACAATTGTGCCATGCATGATGGGGCCATTTTTTTTGCCCTCAATAATAGCTCCTCTGTCCCTGATTGCTGTCATTATGGACTTAGGAACCTGGGAGCCCTTTGCAGTTCCACTTCTGTGTGTCCCAGCTATAGTTCTGGCTTCAGTTGGGGCAAGACTGAGCAGTGCACCAGTCCCACTCCTCCTCTTCCCAGCAAACTTCTTCCTCAGTGATCATGTTTCCATGGAGATTAAATCTGGCATGAGGGGCAGGTGGTGTTTTCCAAAAAGGGCCATACTTACATAAGAAAAGGACCGGGATTCTGGTGCATGCAGCACAGCAGGTAAGGAGAAGTTGTGTAGCACTTAATGTTCGTGAACAGCAGTTCATCACAACTTCAAAGTATTTATTCGGAATTAACTCAGCCTTTACCTCATTTCTTACTTTATATCCACCTCTGCAAAGGTCTGATTTCTTCCTGAATAATGCCAATGACAACAATAACACTTGAAACAGGTAATGAAAATAAACTTATCTCTGATGTCAATTTTTTTATAATCTTACTGCTCTGATCTTGCATAGCTCCAGAGATCTTTCTGCAGCAACTACTCACAACTTTGCAATTTTCTCATCAGTCCAAGCCAAAGTGATACAACTAGGCCTTA
This sequence comes from Falco naumanni, assembly GCF_017639655.2. Taxonomy (NCBI): domain Eukaryota; kingdom Metazoa; phylum Chordata; class Aves; order Falconiformes; family Falconidae; genus Falco; species Falco naumanni. The sequence continues at coordinate 49,074,314 of NC_054058.1, read as the reverse complement.
TCTATTTAGGCTTTGAATCCTTGGTTCCAGGCAGCTAAACCTCTATGGAGAGGGAGAGGTTACAGAAAGAAGGGGTTACAGTAAACTTCTAGGCTCTTACATAACAAAATAGGATCCATTATGAATTTGGGATCAAAACCCACTTAAGATGGCTCCATCTCGGTCTGTGAAATGATAAATTTGAATCATGGTGAATAATATATGCCTGTCTTTTTTGTGATCCTCTTCTTTCTGGGGAAAGTGTTGGCCTATTAGCACTAATAAACTCATTTTGGTCTTCTGAATAGTCTTATAGTTATTTGATGTATTTTACAATGAAGGACTGAAGTTGTCCGGAATGTCACTTACCTGAAATGTGATTGAGTCATATCCAGTAAAATAAAATTTCTTGTTTAGTACTGTGGAAGTCAACCTGGAGTCTAACAGTGGTGGATTTCTCCTATGTAACTGCCCACATAAAATCAAATATTGCTCATGGTTCTTTTTTGGCTCTGCAATCAAATGATCTGACAGTTTTCTATAGGAAGATTAAAATCCAATCTACTGACCCCTGCTGTCTCTCTGCCCCTCTGACAGAGGTTGCAGGGACTTCTGAGCCTTCTGTATGCCAGTTCCTTTCAGCCTGGTTCTGGACTGGATTAAACACCTCTCCCGGGAGTGAGCAGGGGAAGCTGGCCTTTATCAGAGGGGCTGGGGGTGCCAAGAGTCCCACCGTTCAGTTTTAAATTGCCTTTGCAAATCTGATTTAAATTCTTTATCCCATACCCCTTCAACATATTTTGCCTCAGAGAATTAATGTGAAAAGCCTCTGAAAGCAATCAATTAATGATTGAAAAGTCTATAGAGGCCAGACATTGAAGGCTGAATTTTTCATGTGTATAGTGAAGATGTTAAGGTAAATAATATACATTTTTAGAGACTACTGTACATTTACCATTAAATTTTGTTTCCTTTGGAAAGGAAATACCTTTCTTTGAATTACATTAAAAAATTATAGTAGGGAAATATTACTTGTTATTTTTTCTGAACTTTGAGGTATGTTTTCTCTTTTTGTCTGAAAAAAAATTTCCAGTTCCTTGCAAAACTATTTTTCAAACATCAGAAGCTTTTTATTAAACAAAAATAGTGAGTGTTTGAATGAGGAAAAGGAGCAGTTGTAATCTGTAGCACAACATAGATTTCATTCTCTGAATGTTGGCAGAGCATTGCTACTCTGTGCCTGTGCGTGCAGGCATGTGCATAAATCATTTGCTCAGGTGAAAAGTTTACATTAACAACAGTTGTGCAGACTCATATAGCCAGGAAAATCAGAGGCTGACACAAAATGGCAAATATATTGCAGCATAAAAGGCCATTTTGAAAATTTCTGACAGTGTGGAGCATTACAAGGTCAAAAATCAACAGCACATTGTCCTGTTTAGTGAGACTGTGCTACTACACTCTGTGGACCCTTATTATCTAAAATAATTGCATGCTCTTTTGAGTTCAGACAGCCTTTCAAAGACTGTATTTCCCATTTTAGTAAGAAATGAATCAAGTGTAGTGAACAGCTTATTTTATCCCAGCAGTCTTTTTAACATGCAAATAATAGTCTTTCAGTGAACACACTTCTGTTTATGCCATTAAAGATAACGTAGGAACAATTGATAATTGTCCAGTTTAGGAACTGTGTACCTAAAGCTTGCCTGAATTTTCACCTATGTAATAATGAAAGTTCTAACAAAAGACTTCTTGTCTAACTCTCCTCATATTTCGTCCCTGTGTCTAAACCAGTAACGGAATCTCTGTTGATTACTGATGTATCAGTCTCTCTATCTTACCATTTATGAATTTCAGCCACAAAAACCAATGGTTTTTTTCCTAATTGTGTTATCTTAGAAAGCATTAAAATATTTTATGAGAGAAGGCACTGAAGAACAGATAGACTGGGAAGAGTTTTGTGGATCATTTTTGAAAGAGGAAAAGATATTCCATATTTTTCCCCAGCTTACCCCAATACTTTATAAACAAAAGAAAAACTCTTCCTCAAAATGTAGAGTTTTCTAGAAAGCACTCTCATTTTCACTCCCAATTTCAAAAGCTGTTCTTGAAAACTCTTTAAAGTAAGAATTTCTTGGAGTTTCTTTCCTCACCTTATGTTACCAGCACATCCCTGTTTCACAACACAAAGACTGCATTTCACAAAGACCTCAATAAATGCATTCCACTGTCTCCAGAAAGACACTGTGAGATCTATGTTCAAAAGGTTGTCAGTATCGAAGGACACACAAGTCATCATCTTGTCTAAACTTTAAAACAAGTTTTATCAGTATCATGTCATCACACAGTACATGGAATGGTATTAGTCAGGATTTTTGAAAGCTTTGCCATGAGTTAACTGTATTTCTTAATATTTGAGAAATATGTGCATCTGGAATAGATTTGCAAAAGGTATCAACAATAAATGGAGGAGAAGTATTTTCTGCAAAAGGAACATGAATGCTACTTCAAACATTTAAAAGCAAAATGTATTGAATTTGTGTGAATTTCTGAATAGATTTCCTATAGATACCTATAAGTATAGTAACTGCTGCAATTTACAGTTATTGTGAGTTACACTTTGGATTCAGGGACTGGACATATTTCGGTGTATTTCATCAGTTAACATTATTTTTATTAAAGCTAAAGAGGAAATATTTGACTTCTTTTTTACAAGCAGGACTGTTTAGAAAACAGAAATACGTTCTTAAGCTATAAAACAAATGACACCTTTAAAGACATTTAGCTGTGGAAAGTCTGATACAGTCACTGGCAGTCAGAAAACCTTGGCTTGAGTCTCTGCTACCAAGTCATCTTACTTTAGAGCTAATCAGAAAAAAAAATATCTTAAAAGTTGGTGGAATTTAAAAAACCCAAACTTTTAATGTAATTTCAGTTATTGACATTGCCTTCTTAAAAAATGGAATCTAGAGTTGAAGAAAATGAAAGGTAGAAGAGAAACATTTGCCACCCTAGTAGGCCAGGTAGTGTAACCAACTATTGTATATTCTACTCCTAATTTTTTAACATGCTCTAAAAAGTCATCTGCTGGGATGGAAACCCCTCAAATGGTCTGAATTTTGTTCCAAACCCCCCAGTGTTTGTTTTTGTCTTAAAAGACAAGGATGGAGTCCCTGTGTCTAACATAGCACTTGATGTTGTTTCTACAACAGTAGAAAGTTGTCTCAGATTCAGGTAATTGTTATAGAGAAGCTTTGCATACAATAAACAGATTACTGGTTTTATAAAAGCAGATTTTATTCTTGCAGAATAAGCCATAGTTCTCATCTGTTTTGCTTTGTGATTTGTTCTTTCTGAGGAGAATTAATTAAAATGTTGAAGTAAATAAATCCTACATCTCCTCTTGAGGCTTTCTCTTTTTGGCATTTGAATCACTAACCTCTCTGTTGCTATAGACTTAAAATAAACCTAAACCCCAAACCTTTTATTTCTGAAAAGAAAGTTTATGCAGAAAACTAATTCTAACCTTCTATTCTGATTCCTGTGACAATCGTCCCATCTCTGTGCAAGCAGAACTATCTGCCAGGAAATTTCTCAGATGTCAAGAGTCAAAGTATAGATATTAGTGAATCTGTTTTCTGTAGACAAAAGAACGCAGAATAATTGTGTGACCTTTCAATTAAGTCATGCATAATATGTTTGTTTGCTTTTATCCTCAATTTGCTTTTTGACTTCTGTGTGTAAGTGAAAAACTTGGAATGCACCTAGCTGAGGAAAAGATAATATGAAGGATAATGTAAAAATTGTTTTTACACTACTCTATAGAACTAAAAATTAATGTAACTATAACTATAGCTTATATCTACAAGCAGGCTCTCACCTGTTTGAATATACTAGCTGGTGTCTTCCAGGCATTTTTAAAGGCTTTTTCTCTTTTCTGCTGATGGGAAAAGGCCTGTCACGTTCTCTTGTTTAAAGTAATTATAGACTTGTTCTCTGCTAAAAATTATACATAAAATTTGTACAGCAATAAAAAAGAAAACAACACCCAATCCTTAGGTAGTATGCCATAATATTCTGTAGTATTACCTTTTCCCATAAATAAGGACTGCAATAAATTGGACTCCAGAGGCAGGATACATTGTGCTTAACTTTAGAGGTCTGCAATGCAGAGTTTCATAACCAAGCTGAGCCCCTTTCACAGTTGATGGAGAGGACTGAGAATTTTTGGAGTGATTAATCAGACCTCTTTTGGACATCCACTCTAGGGTGAGAGTCATTGTACCCTAAAAGTGGCCATTTCTCTCTAGCTATGAAGGGACTTTAGGGTGACTTTTTTGGTGCCTGCATTTCTCAGGTTAATCCCATATATGACTGTATGGGATCCTGTACATACATTTGCTGGAAGACTTTGGCTAAGGCCAGAGTGCATAGTGCTTTCCGAAGTATAAGACCATCTACAGGCAGCTGTAGCTTACTGTCAAGAAACCGTGCACCTCAGAATATGTTAAACTCTGACTACACAGATGTCAAGCAGTAAGGCACTGGAGCTGGATCACATTCAGACTGTTTCTTAACCCTAGTCCTCACACCTACATTTCCTGCTGGAGGCAGATGTAGCAGCAGTCCATATCGTTAGACAGTGAGATGAAATTCAGTTACCTACAATTCAAATTACCTTAATAATACAATTATTGGGACAACTGGGGCAACTACGTGGCATTGCTGCAAAGGCAGCTGATCCCATGAGATGGCTGTGCCAGGAATGGTGTTACCCTCACCTAAAAAGGACAGGTTTTCATGACTACTCACACCCATTTCTTCTCTGAATGTCATCTCAGGCTGGAGACTTACTGATGACTTGCACAGTGTGCATGCAAGCAAAGTATTTACAATGAAGTACATACACAGATCTGTCATCAGAATTATGATGTTTTCAGTGTACTTGTCTTAAGTTGGATGGGGCTTTGAGCAGCCTGGTCTAGTGGAAGGTGTCCTTGCCCATGGCAGGGGGCTTGGTACTAGATGATCTTTAAGGTCCCTTTCAGCCCAAACCCTTCTATGATTCTATGATTCTATGATACAACTACCTGAAAGGAGGTTGTAGCAAGACAGGTGTCAGTCTCTTTTCCCGAGTAAGAAGTGATAGGACAAGAGGAAATGGCCTCAAGTTGTGCTGGGGAGGTTTAGATTGGAAACTAGGAAAGATGTATTCACTGAAAGGCTTGTCAAACAATGGGATAGGCTGCCTGGGTAAGTGGTGGAGTCACCATCCATGGGGGTATTTAAAAGACATGTAGATGTGGCACTTAGGGGCATGGCTTAGTGGTGGACTTTGCAGTGCCAGGTTAAGAGTTGGACTCAACAGTCTTAAAGGTCTTTTCCAACCTAAACAATTCTATGATTCTATGTTTCTATGAAAAAAATCCTTTTGGCTTCAGTGGGAGTTGGACAAACCTGCAAGATTTAGTCTTTTTGCTCATTTTAGAAAAGAAGCATAGAGCAAATGACAGAAAAGTTTTCCCAATGCTGGCAATTTAAAGGTGTTTTCTGTTTAATCATGGGGTTCTCCTAAGGCTATGTTGCCATCTTTACTATCAAATTAATCTTCCAAGCAATATGTGTTCTGAATACCCATCTTCCCACAGTGCTTGCTGTATTACAGTGTGTCTCTTATCTCACAAGATTAGAGGGACATCTTGCACAGTCCATATAGGTTTTCTACATCTCTTAGCAATGGTGGGGTTTTTTTGGTTTTTTTTTTGGTTTTTTTTTTTTTTTTTTTTTTTTTTTTTTTTTTTTTTTTTCTGGAAGTAGTTATTCATTCACTTGGAACTAGAAAAAAATATGACAAGTTTTTCCCCTGTGAGATTAGAATACCAGTTCCTGGCAGACTCAGCACTCTTTACATAAAGAAGTGCTAAGGCTCCCTTGCACTTTGTTGTGTTGGCGAAGTGTTTAAATACTCAATTAATTTAATATCTTTATTGTCACATAAAGACACACAACAAGGTACTCCAGCATAACTAAGTTAAAAAAAAAAAGGGAGGTTTCTGGCTACAAGAACAGCAAATTAATTTTGTTCAGCAGGAACTTTTCTTCCATGTTAGTAGGAGAATGCCTGGAAATGTCTTAACCTGCCTCAGCTGCTAAGAGTTTCACTTTAGTGCAATGCTTCATTCCATGATGCTAGGAAAAGGAGTCTAAGTTTTAAAATGTTTTTATTTATCTAGGCACTGAGCGCATTGAGTGCAATCATTCACTCAAGGTTCTCAGGTTTACAAGTAGGACAGAAAATTTGGTGTAAGACAGAAAAGGACCATGCAGATCTATGCCACGGAGACCTCCTGTTTGTTGCCGAAGTTTTTTTCACTGAAGTAGATGTGCTGAGCAATAAGACAGTCAGTCTAATTTCAGATATATTTTATACACTGGCATCAGTGAATCTACAGCCACGCCATCACAAGAGTTCCAAATGAACACACACATACCAGCAAAAATAGCTTTCCTAAGTCTGACATTCAGATATGATAATAACTAACTGAAGAAGAATATCTTTTTTTTTTTTTTAATATTTACATGTAAGAAAGGAGACTGACTCGTATTTTGCATCAGGAGGTGCTGGTTTGTTATGATCCTAGTTAAAAAAGGCAACAGACTCTGCAAAGTATAATTTAAAATGCTCCCATGTTGTGCAGAAATTAAAATCCCTCGGCAGTTTGCTAGCATTGCTACAGAATAAAATTCCCTTTCATACACCAAACTCAGCATTTTGCAGAGGGAATAGACTTGAAGGGAAGCAGGGAAATACTTGAATTATAAGCTGAAACAAGAAACCTGTCAAGCAAGTGAGCTTTACCAGCCATTCTCTCTTCCACCTGTAGGATCCAGTCACATGCCTTCACAGCATCACTAAATTCAGAAGACAAATGAATAGTGTGGAGTCGTGACCAAAAAGTTATATGTCTTTCTTGACTGTTACAGAGCCAAGGAAGAGAAATGAAGAGAGATGTAAGTCACAATTGCCTTCTTCCTAGAACAAATTGAGAAAAGAAAGCACATTAGCTTCTTGCTTGCTTCTTGTTAAGGTCTTCCATTCCAAACTCTAGGTATACTCTTACCCTTACCCAGGTTTATGAGAATTTTGATTTATTAAATTATCTGAGACATGTTCTTCTCTGTAACTTGACAGCAGTCCCATGTCTTTCCTGGTTGCCAGGCTAACTCCATTCAATATATACGCTGTTCACATTTGACGTGCAAGCCACAGAATGGTACTTGTGTACAGTATTGTTTCCAGTTAACAATTGAAGATACTAAGTAAGAACACGTTTTTGGGAGGGTGAATAAAGAAATTTTTTTTTTTTTTCATGGTAATGTGCAAAAGCATGCCATTCTTTATCTCTGATTTACCTGTCTTGTCTGCCAGACTATTTCCTCCTATTTTCAGCAGTATTTGTAAATCCCATCATAAGGTGGCTCCAAAAGAAAATTAGAATCTTAATTTCTTATACATATAGATATGTATACTTATACATATAGATCTTTTAGGTATTTTCTGAGGAGCAACCTGCTGATATGCCACAAACCAGAACACTGTGAAAGGAAAACCTAGAGCTCTGAAAAACACAACATCTTGTCATTGCAGGAGTGAACCTTCACCTGGTACTCTCTGCATGTAATTTGGGGTGATGTTCTTTGTATTCCTGATGGACCAATGTACAATCAGTCCGTCAGTAAGACTGGCTGGTACAATTTCAGCCTTTTGAATTTTCTGTGGGAAATAATATAAGGACATGAAGCTTTCAAAGGAATTCCCCAGAATAAAACAGAAGATCTCTTCATGTTGGTTTTATTCATTTAGATACATGAGATAACTACAACCAGAATTTCCCCATGTACCTGAAAGATGTTGGGGATCTCATGCCAGGGGTTCCTCCCTTATCCATTACTGTACAATTAGACCATATCTAACAAACAGATTAAAATTAGCTATTACCTTCATTTGTTCCACATTCAGTCCTGCAGCATCTTGTCTATTCAGCCAGCAATTCTCAACTGACATGACTTCAGTATGAACACTGTTTCCCAAGATGTGAGAAAATTAAATCCTGCAGGGATTTTCTGGTAAATCAGTGTAACATTTTTAAAATCTCTGAAGGAAACATGAAATGAGATTAAAGACAGAAGATAAAAATAGAGAAAGACAAGGACAAAAAAGAAGGCCGAGGAAATATAGGACATGAACAAAAGAGCAGATTGAGATATAGTACAGCAGAACTGCAAGCAAGCTAAGATTAAGCAAAGTACAGGAAAAAGATGATGTCCAGTCATTATGGGATTATAGAAGAGCAAGAATTGCACAAAAGGAGCACCAGAAGCTGAGAATAAGGATGATGCTCTGTTTCATTTGAGATCACTGTCAAAACTTCAGCTGATTATAGAATTAAGCTATAAATACACAGGAAAAAAAGTGTACATATATAATGTATATATGTATGTGACCTGCAAGTGATCTCTAAGCCTGTGGAGAAAAAGGTTATCAGGAGTAGTCAGCACAGATTCACCAAGAGGAAATCATGTCTGACCAACGCAATAGACTTCTATGATGGAATGACTGGCTGGGTAGATGAGAGGAGAGTGCTAGATGTTGTTTACCTTGACTTCAGCAAGGCTTTTGACACTTTTTTTTTAACGTCCTTATAAGTAAGCTAAGGCAGTGTGGCTTAGACGACAGGTAGACAGTGAGGTGGAGTGAGAACTGGCTGGATGGCAGAGTTCAGAGTATTGTGATCAGTGGAGCAGAGTCTGGCTGAAGGCCTGAAGCTAGCGGTGTTCCCCAGGGGTCAGTACTGGGTCCAGTCTTATCCAATTTACACATCAATAACCTGGATGAAAGGACAGAGCGTACCCTCAGCAGGTTTGCTGATGGTACAAAACTGTGAGGAGTGGCTGATTCACCAGAAGGCTGCGCTGCCATTCAGCGAGACCTGGACATGCTGGAGAGTTGCGCAGGGAGGAACATAATGGAGTTCAACAAAGGCAAGTGTAGGGTCCTGCACACAGGGAGGAACAGCCCCATGCAGCAGTACAAGCTGAGGCTGACCTGCCAGAAGGCAGCTCTGCAGAGGAGGATCTGGGAGTCCCAGTGGACAGCAAGTTCATTGCTGGCCATGAGCCAGTAGTGTGGTCTTGCGGACAAGAAGGCCAATGGGATCCTGGGGTGCATGAGGAGGAGTGTGACCAGCAGGTCAAGGGAGGTTATCCTCCCCCTCTACTCTGCCCTGGTGAAGCTGCACCTGGAGTGCTGTGTTTAGTTCTGGGCATCCCAGTCCAAGAAAGACAAGAAAGTACTGGAGAGGGTCCAGCGGAGGGCAGCAAAGATGGTGAGGGGACTGGAGCATCTCCCTTATGAGGAAAGGCTGAAAGAGCCAGAGGAGTTTAGCCTGGTGAAGACTGAGAGGGGATCTTATCAATGTATACAAATATCTTAGGAGTGAGTGTCAAGAGGATGGGGCCAGATTTGTCAGTAGTGCCCAATGACAGGAAAAGGGGCAATGGGCACAAAATGAAACACAAGAAGTTCCATCTGACATGAGGAAAAACTTCTTTACCTTGAGGGTGACAGAGCACTGGAACAGGCTGCCCAGAGAGGCTGTGGAGTCTCCTTCTCTGGAGACATTCCAGCCTGCTGGGGCACTATGCAACCTGCTCTAGGTGAACCTGCTTTAGCAGGGTGGTAGGACTAGATGATCTTTAAGGTCCCTTCCAAACCTGACCAATATGTGATTTTGTGATAAACACACACACACATATATATATATATATATATTTAACATATATATGTATAAACATATATATGTATCCACATGTATATATTCATATATGGCATGGAAACTGGGAAAGCTGAAAAAAATTACATATATTCTTACAACGTAGTTATAAGAATGATGTATTTATAATGGAGACACACCTGAACATACTGAAAAATAGCTTAATTGGGTACTGATAGCAGTGTAGCAAGAACAGCATATGCAGATTTACTTTGTCATCCAGAAGCAGTGTGGAAAAATGTCTATGAAAAGGCCTTGACTAGAGACAATATACTATATTTTTAGATTCAATATTCTAGCTTTAAAACATGATTCAACACCTTCAAAGTAAATAAAACACACTTTATGATTAGCAGTCCTATGCCCACAGATTTCTCTTGATCTGCACATCGGTATGCTAAATTTTCAAGTTCAAATAAAGCTTCACTTGCTTTTGTATGCTTATATCAAAGGTAAGAAGCAGAGTTTATTTTCTGTCAAGAGTTGCTGTACCTACTCAGATGACCTGCCCCAGAATAGAAACACAAGAAAATTTTTAGAAAACATGTTTGATAGGGTATGTTGAGAAACTTGCAGAGTGAGAGGGATTGGTGTGTCAGTGTGAGTGTCTGACAAACATTATCATAAATTACACTCTTTTGTAGTCCTGGAGAGAGGCCTTGTAGAGCTTGTCTGCGCTTTGCAGCAAGGCACCTTTGCAGCTCTTTCAGCCTTCGCCCACCTCACAGGTGCCAAGGCAGACTCCTTCTGCGGCCTTCCCTTCGGCCCTGCACACCCGTGCTTTGTCTGCTGGGCAACAAATTTGTCTGTGGAGAGATATGCAACCTTTCCAAGAACACCTCTTAAAAAGAAATTACTTCACATTACACTTAACAGTGAAATAAAAAATACTCTCAAGCAGGATCCAATTTAGTTAGAACAACCTCTACACACAGTCTCTCCCCTGGGATGTAGTTCTGCTGGAAATTTATGCACTGTACGTGGACCTGACGGAGCCTTTGTTCAGAGATGTTTCATATTCAAAAGATATCAGGAGTGAGCTTTGGTCAACACTGTCATATCATTGTTCTGAAAAGGAATTGCACAAGGAATGAAAAAGAAGTGTTATTCTGGAAGTATTCTGGAAGTACAAACAATTACTTCAGTGTGTTTTGCAGCGAGTCATTCAGGTATAACAGTGTTTGAAATCTACAAAAAAAACCCAACAACCTTATATAAACAATGATACCCAGAGTTTGTTGAAAAGCAATGATTGCAAACAAACCCAAAAACAAAGAAAAGAAGTCAAAAGCAAACCATTTTGATCTACTCACATAAGCTAGTGCAGACTGCTGATTTCATTTTTCTTGATTTGTTTTTATTGTAGTTCCCAATGTTTTTCCACCCTACTGAGACGGCTGTTATGTGCGTACACTTCAGAAAGAAATTATATAGGAGAGACATTTTTTCTGTTTGAGAAATAAAGCTTTGCTGTTTTTATGGACTGCATTACTGGGTAGGAGTAGAAACAGACAGCAAAACAAATGTATCTTATGTATAGCCAGACTGAAATGCACTGCAACAGGTTTGAGTCTAGACCAATATGCTATGCTATCTACAAGGGAAAACAAAAACACTGAAGAATCAAGCTAGACTTCCAAAAAAAACCCACCTTTAAAAGCTACAATGTCCTGAAGTTTCCACTTACTGTTTCTCCTTCATATTCTTGTTATTTGAAGTTCACCAGAAATAGTTTTAGTAGTGCTGTTATATTTTTGCTTTTTGTACGTACAGCACACAGGTTTTTTGCATGTAATGCACACAACATACCCTTACCTGAAACTTCCATTTTGTGTCAAGAGAGTAAAAAAAAATAGTTAAAGACCAAAACATATACACTCATAATCACCCTTAGAAATCTTCCTCCAGCCAAAATTGTGTTTTAATATTTGAAATATTGGTATATAATTCACAAGTTTATTTCAATGTATGTTTATGATGTGTATTCCTCTACATTCTACTTGTTTGTGTGGAACCTTCCACTTACAAAAAATATCTCATAATCAACAGACTTCCTTTCAATATTCCAGGGTAAAATCAAATATGTATACAATATGTCTTTTAAACGAAAGCAAGTAATTAAAAAAAAGCAAATAAAAGTAAAAGACAAAGAAATTGAAACCGCTTGAAAAGCCTGGTGATGCTAACAAATTGGATCCTTGAGTTCTTTATTTCAAGTAATTTAACCAATAAAATATTTTCTTCTGATAGCAAACTCCCCAATGAAGAGTTGAGGATAGCAAACTGCAAACGAAATATGATTTTTAAAAATGTGCATTTATTTGCAAATTCAAAAGATACGCTTTAGCAGAACATTTGTGCTATAGATGATGTGCCTGCTATCAACTGTAATCATAGACAAAGGATAAGGGATGCACTGTCCTTGGTTCTGAATATTCATGCACATGTGGCAGCAAACAAATTGTTTAAAACTTTCTTCTCTCTCTCTCTTTTTTTTTTTTTTTTTTCCCACTGAAAAAAATTGTGGCCACAGATAGTTTGGGGTACAGTTTTGTTTCTGCATCTGATTGAGGGAAATTGGTTATTTGAGTACTTAAGTGTCTGGTTGGTGTCTAAAACTGAAATCAAGATGAGAGTGATTACGTATGCAGCCTATAAGGCAGAAGAAGGCGGATAGCTGAAGCTGTTCTCACAGTTGTGATAACTGATATTTTTATCTGTTTGAATCATAGAATATTATAACAAATTCTACCTTTTGGCTACTAAAGGGTATACAGCACAAAGATAATGGAGTTGGCAATGGATTTAGAAGCATCAAATGGAAGCTGTCACATGGAAGAAATCAGATAAACATTGTATAATTTTGAATTTTTAAGTGCCAGTAAAATGTAACCACATGGGAAAATAGGATACTTTATTTTACTAAATTTTTTTGTACTTCTTGCAGGTGAGAGAAAAGAAAAACAAAACAAGACCAGGATGGGGCAAAAAAGTGGGTTTGGTTGTTCATCTGCTATGAACATTACAAATAAGAAGTATCTGTGGTTTCAAATATATCAGAACAAGTTTTGCTTGGAATTAAACGCAGCTTCTTAAAGACAGGCCTTCTTTTTGTTTAGCATTGAACACTGGTGGGACTGAGCCAGCTGGAGTGCACAAGGCTGACATTTGTGTGTTAGCTTAGCTTATCAGAATAAGCAGAAAGCAATCCAAAGAAAGAAATAAGTATACTACAAAAAGTAAAAAGGTGTAAACAGGTGGGGCTCAGCAAGAAGCATCATTTAGACTGCAGCCCATAGCAACTTTCACCTAGGACATAAGCCCTTTTCAAATACACAAGGCAAAAACCTACTTTCTAAAAAGCTTTGTTGATCAATGCAATGTCTTGAGAGGCCTCACAAGCACATGGTAAAAGGATGTCTGATTCCACTTGAAGTGTCCACAAGTCTCTTTCTGGTAGCTTCTAAAATATTTCCATTTGAAATGAAAGATATTTAAGTAGTAGTAAAAGAACAATGCCAATAAAGTTCATTATGCATTTTTCCCTTATAAATTATTCAGAGTTTTGGGGTGGGGTGTTTTAGTTGTGTGGGTTTGTTTTTTAAAAAAAATCATGCCATATAGCTTTTTTTTTTTTCCTCTTCATTTGCCGCATATCCAAAAGTACAGTAAAGTAAACCAAAACCATTGTTTATAAATTTTTCCTTCCTAAACTCACCCAGCTGCTATACAAGTGTAAGTGTGGCTTTGTGAGGACAGGACAGGGGCCCTGATCAGCTCCTCTGGCTCGTTCAGGCCTGTGGAGAAGTTGTAGCACCTTACTTCATATAACAAAATGAAAAATGGGGAATTGTTTTCTGCCATAAATAGCAGCAATTTGTATCAACTGAATGCTTGCAAGGTCTCCTTACCAGGCTAAGACTAACAGTCGGGCATGCTATGAAATCCCAGGTTTTCCCCTGGCTTTTAAAATACATGGGTACAAATCAGAACTTCAGAAAATTTATACTGCAGACAGCAATAGTTAAGTGCTGGAGTGGATCTCATAAATAAAACAGCGTTCTTAATTAATAATGAGCTTGCACTTCAGTGTTTTGTTGGATCAAAGACCTGATGAACAATGAGATTCCAGACAGTGATTGGCAAAAGCATACTCAGTCAAGCTTGAAAACCATGTATCTTGTCCATAAGAGTAAAATAGGGACAAGTGAAAAAAAGCAGGCTGTGGTTATTCTGAAGGTCTTGAAAAATTTCTAATGACTGCTCAGAAAAATCTGGAAAAGGCTATTATTAAGTCAGTGTAAAAAGCTGAAGAAATCAGCTGTGCCAGAATGGCAATTTTTACTCTTGCCTAACTTTCTTAAGACAAAGATGATGAGAAATGCTTTGATCTGCAATAAACTGAGCAGGAAGTGGGATTTGTAGTAAACTAGTTAAGTATATATTAAATGTCTTCATGCATAAAATTTTCATTCAGGAAGCACAGAAAAGATGTATCTTCCAACAGAATGTGAAGTTATGACTATGTGTGTCTGTGTAAGACTTAGCTAGGTTAGAAGAAGAAAATTAAATATTCAACTGAATGATACTTCTGACATTTTTCTGCACTAATATTAATTATTACTGTGCCTTTGGAACTATGTATACAGTATGATAATGTTTTAGTATTCTGCAAAGATAATTTATAAAACTAAAAAGTCAAATGACCACAGGAAAGAAGATTATTAATGTAGAATATTAACCGGTATTTCTGGACAATGCTCTCTCATATGAAAAGCCAATATAATGTAGGAATTATAAGAACTGAATATTGCTTTGATTCCCTGATGAACATTGTAATATTGCAAGACAAAACTTGAGAGCTTTGTTCTAAAAAAAAAAAAAAAAAAAAAAAAGCAGCTTAAAAGAAATCTAATCGTATAGAAAGCTATAAGATGTTAAAAAAGTAGTAAAAATCTTGTATAGATGTAACATTTGTATATGAACTCTTGCCTTAGTCTACATTAACCCTATCCCTGGAGTCATATAGCTTTCTTGCATAATGACCGGCATTTGTTTTGGAATATTTCAAGTTTTGTGATTACTGTTACAGTTCACAGTATGATGTTTTTCCCCTCATGCAACACAGTGAGTTATACTGCCTGTCATTTGCTGTCAATGTTTGTTCCCTACATACTAATATTATTATCTTTGCTATTTTCACACAGCTGTGCAGCAAACTTCCTCAGAACTACTATTAATGTCTTCAGGGCTAGTGGCTTTAAATCATCTATTCCTTTGACTAAGCTATCATTTTATATCCACTACCTTATCTAACTGTACTTGAACATTAGAAAATGTTGGGTATGAGCCTCAAAACTCTAAAGCCTCTAAGTGATTGTTCACCTTCACTATTAATAAAATATTACCATAAGGATTATTCAGCATTGTGGACAGAAATCACTAATTTATAATTTTAAAATATGTTTAAATTAAACTGAAAATATACAAGGGAAAGTTCAGTAAATTCTACGTCTTTGTGAGGGACAACTATGTAGAAGAGTCTAATAGCCTCTAAAAGTAATTTTTAAACATACTTGGACAGGAAGTCAACTTGTATGTGGATGACTTCTGTGAATTGTCAACAGTGCATTTACTACTTTGGAAACAAAAGACCATTCTTCCCCAAGGAACTGACAGCCAAATTCAAATTGAACTGCTATTACACATCTAGCTATGTTTGCCAAAATGAGCTGGATATAAAACCTAAACATCTCCCAGAATACAGTTTGAGAGTAATGAATGGCTCCTGTCATTTATCTCATTGAGTCAAGTAATGCAAGAGTAGATTTCCATTCGGATCTTGTAAAATATTTTTCGAACAACACGAAAACTTGTCTTTAACTCATTAAATAAGTTAAATATTCGAAATACATTTATATATGCTGTAAAAGAATGTAAGCATTCATACACCTGGTATTAGCAAGCTGTCATAGTTTAACCCCAGCTGGTAAGTAGGTACCACACAGCCACTTGCTCACTTCCCCCTCACCCAGAGGGGTAGGGAGGAGAATCAGAAAGGAATGTATAACTCAAGGGTTGAGATAAGAACAATTTAATAAGTAAGGCAAAAGCCGTGCATGCAAGCAAAGCAAAACAAAGAATTCAATCACTACTTCCCATGGGCAGGCAGGTGTTCAGCTATCCCCAGGAAAGCAGGGCTGCATCATGCATAAGAGTTACTTGGGAAGACAAATGCCATAATGCCAGATGTATCCCCTTCCTTCTTTCCCCAGTTTATACACCCAGCATGAAATCGCATGGTATGGAATATTCCTTTGGCCAGTTTGAGTCAGCTGCCCTGGCTGTGTCCCCTCTGAGTTTCCTGTGCCCCCTCAGCACTCTGGCTTGCAAAACCTGAGAAACTGAGAAGTCCTTAACTTTGTATAAACATCACCCAGAAACAACTAAAACCATCAGTGTGATATCAACATTGTTCTTATACCAAATCCAAAACACAACACTGCACCAGCTGCTAAGAAAAAAATTAACTCCATCCCAGCTGAAACCAGGAAACAAGCTAATAATAAATTAACATAAATTGAGGTCTTCAAATCACAATGAAAGTAGATTGGCTTTTGGAGGAATTAAGCACATTTTATTAAAGTATCAGAATCAACAAAGGAGAATTGGACCATATATTGTGTGATAATTAGGTTACCAGTCACAGATCAAAAGGTTAAACTTAGTATGGATATATGCAGACATCTATATATGTATCTCCTACTTGTATCTGTATATACATACGTTTATATTGTATATGCAAACAAACAAACAAACAAAACAAAACAAAACAAAAATAAAAAGGCCAAATCCATTCCCAAACCCAAATGACTGTCAGTGATAACAAAAACCCTTTCAATATAAACTGGAAGGAATGGTTGCCAAACACTGAGAAATTCAATCATAAAAATGATTCACATAGTTTGGAAAATATTTAAATAATGGGTAAATTCTTATGAACTGATGAGTACCAAGTTATGTAAACTATACATTTAATGTGGCTTAACCTGACCTATTGCACTGTAATACTCTATTGAGCACTGTCTTTTAACTGATATTCATCACACAACAAAGTTTTTAAAAGTATAATGTAACTAAAGCTGTTTTCTTTTCAAGTAACAGATTTTCCCAGTAACTAACTAAATTTTATCATCTTTTTAAATTTATGATCTGACACATAGGTACTCATCTTCTTAACATGTTTGTGCTGTCTTACCCAAATCACATTAGACTACGTTTAAAAAAAGGGGGAAGTTTCATCACATTTGGTATTCTGTAGCCAATGTAGTCTGTAAATATTCATTAAGGAAAAAAAAAATCACATAAAAAGCAAAAGGCACCCTGAATAAAACTGAATCTAAGGTCAGATTTAACATCTCCACACATAATAGAAATTCTAAGTTACTGCAAATGAGCTTTATGAGTATTAGACGACACTGATATGAGCCTGGAAACCATCTTGACTATCAAGGGATATGTATTTCATTTTGAGTATGTGATTTTTAACATAAATATTTAATGAAAATATTATTAAAATAGTCAGTTAATGAAATAAACTGATGGAAGAAATACCAAAACCAGCTTACTTAAAATTCAGTAAATGAAATGGAAGCATTTATCTTTGATATTACATCAGTCTTTCAAGAGGTTTCATACTTTAAACTTTTGAGGACTGTTTAAAGCATCATTATTATGAGTAGTCATGATATTTTTGCTAAATAGGTTGATAGAATTGGCAGGGGGAGAAAAGTCAATGTGTACCTAGGAAAAGAAAATATGCTTTACACAAAAGCCTGATTTATCTTTATTCAGACTCACCAGAACCTACCATAAAAGTTAACTTTTCTATTATTTAAAATAACATAAGCAATGTTTGCAGCTGTCATAGAAGAATGAGCAGTCTTACTTCCTAATGATCATTGTGCTGTGACACAGCACAATGTGAGAGAGAAGTTACACCACAAGTGATCGCTTAGCTCAGATTCCTTCCTAGCCTTGCCTAGATCATTCATGCCTGATCTTTGCCTAAAGAAGTGTTTTAGCAATGCATGTTGACAGAGATATGGAAGGAAAACTAGAAAAAGCTTTATCATCAGTCATTAGAGATGAATATTTTAAAAGCTCTGTGCTGACTAAGCTATTCTTAAAACTGCCAGAGGAGGGATTGCATAATCTCTATCACAACATTTATTGAACTTTTGCTTAGAAGATTTCTTTTAACATCTGATTGAAAACCTAGCAGCATATTAACCTATTTTATCCATATTCTTCCCCATGCTGGTGAAGTGAACAACCTCCAAGGTACCATTCTTGTTGCTGATTTGAAGAACATTTCCATTTGTTCTGCATCTTCTTTAAAGGAAAGTTGTCAGTGAATCCAGGATGCCAGCTCAGGTTTAGTGATTTTTGGATTGTACAAGCTTTTGAAGTAATTTTCAGTTCTGTGCAGGTCTTCAGCCGTGCTTGTGATACTTTTAATCTCAAAAATTTTTGGCAAGAAGTGTCACCCTTCTGTCAGGTACAGTTGCAGTGTGACTAAATATCTAGTGGTTTGTCCTGAAACAACATGCAAACAGAACTCCCACTTCCTACCTCGAAATTTGAGGTGTTAAATTGCATACCCAGATTACACAATATATAAAAATTAATAGATAATATATACTCATAAGAGATATTCATGTACTCATAATCAATGAACCTGGGGACTGAAAATGAATAGCAAGTTATTTCATAGCATATAGTTATAGGAAGGAGGGAAAAGAAAAGGAATGAAAATTTAATATATCCTTAGGAAAAACAGGTTAATAAAAAAGTATGAAGTGAAAGCACTGACTCAAACATATTTTTTTAAAAGTCAGAAACCTTAATGTCATCCTTTTTGTCTCATCCTGAGTGGCCATTTCCTTACCTGAAGAGCATTAATGTAACTGCATTACACACAGGTCATCGACCAGTTTAGAAGAGCTTAACAGACAGATTCAGCTCCTTTTCTTTTGGGCTGTGCAGTCATCTCCACTGAAGTATAGGTTTGGTGTGGAGCAGAAAAGCCCACAGCAAATACCTTAGTTTACTCTTTGTCATCACATATGCATCTCCACATCACCTTCATTTCAATTCTACTACTATAACTCAGCTCTTATCCTTTCTTTTTTGTTTTACTTCTTCACTGCATTACTGCAAAGTGCAATTACAATTCCTCTGGCACATTTAACATAATTCGCTTCCAGTTATTATCATGCAAAAGTAAAAATAGCATAGTACAGCACTGCCATTGTTGTAAAAAAAAAAAAAGACAGATCTTAAAAAAAATATCCCAATGCACTTCCTGGCTCTGAGTTCTGGCTTGTTCTGTCTGCCACCCTTGGTCAGCAGTAGGTGCTGGCTGAGGGATACGGCAATGCTGGGCTGCTCTGTCTGTTCACCAACACCAGGTGAACACTGGGGAAATTCATGCTTATGCAGGTTTTAAGCCCAAAGTTACAAGAAATTTGCTTGTCCATCACCCACATTCTTCATGAAAATACAGAGTGAGAAAATACCCAGAACCAAGCCCAAGTCATGCTCTTAGGAGCCTCAGTTTAAATATCCCTGCAGGTGGATAGTAAAGCATAGGTACCTAGTGTTGGAGAGCAATCTTCCAAGTAATGCATTCCCATTTTACCATGCATTCATCTAAACTATATTTTTGTAGTCATACCCTATGACAATGTCAGGGTATTCAAAGGACTTCTCGAAATGAAAATTAAGCTTCTCTCCTTATCTGCTAGATGAGCTGTTTTAGGAAAAGGTGGTAGTTTGCTTTAGCAGGAGTTTTTCTTGACAAATCCAAATTGGTTGTCTTTTTGATTACCTTACAATTTTCTGGGTGGTTGTAAATTGATATTTTCGTAGTTTGGTTTTTTTTTTTTCCTCAAAATATCCAGTGAGATCAAAGCTAGCCAACTGTCTTTACTCCTGCAAAAGCCTTCTTTTTTCCACTACAGGAATGGATAGAATGTCTGTCCTTCTCCAGTCCTCTTCTCTGTCATCTTTGAAATCTCAAAGGTAAGTATTAACGGTTCTTTCCTTGGTTAGTTCATTGAGCATCCCAAGATGAATTTCATCAAACCCTACTGACTTCAATATATCTATCGTACCTAAATGTTGCTTAACCTAGTCCTGTTCCATTCTGGTGTATATGCCTATCTCCTCCCCAAAGCTGACATTTGTATACCTGTTAATTATTAACCCTTTGTGGAAAAAGAAGAAGATATTTCAGCCTTCAGTTTACCACTGATCATTTTTCTTTCCTTCCTAAAGCCTTGTATCCAAGCTTTTCTTTGTTTTCCTTCTGCTAATAACAAATCTCTAGAATTTTTTATTGCTGTCTTTTATGTATCTTGTGGTTTCAAAATATCTGAAAAAGTCTAGATTTACTTTTTTTAAGAAAATAAATTCTTTCCTTCTGGGTAAGTAAGTATATTTTGAAGATTTGAGATGAATGCTATTATATGCAGAAAAATTCAGGTTTCAGAGATTATATCTTGGCTGTTATTTCTGTGAGATTTCCTGCATCCTGAATGAGGACTGACTGTATCCAAACTTCACGTGAGGATCAGGTACCATTTCCCATCACTGCAGTGTATGTAAAATATAATGAAATGTAGTGGTCTCCTACCAGGATTGTCAACTAGTGAACCAGGACTGTGGGACATACCATGAAACATTACTGTAGTTTCAACAAAAACAGTGCAAACACAGGGGATCATTTCCCCTTAATATTATACTCTAATCAGGGGTCCTTAAACTACGGCCCATGGGCTGGATACGGCCCCCCAGGGTCCGGGTATTTACAGACACACACACACAAACCCCACTGGGGGCTGGGGGGGGGGAAACCAAGCAGCTACAGATGACTGCCTGCCACTTCATCCGCGCGCCGACCCCCTGGTTAAAAAATTTGAGGACTCCCACTCTTAATTGTGAATCAAGTATATTTGTGATAATAAATTTAATTGAATTAAAAAAATACTAACAGTTATTCTTTGTATCTTTGGCATGTGTGTGTGTGTTCTTTTTCTTCATGTGGATGAAGCATCATGCATTTAATGTGAGTTTGTAGCAGCTTGCTTATTGTAGTTGTCATTACCACAATAATGTCATGTTAATGAAGAAATTTCATCCACTTTATATGAAGTAGATCAAATAGAACAGAAATAGTTACACATCAGTATGTTATCCTCTAAACAGATGCCTATAGATGCAAAATTAATATTTGTGTTACAGCACCTTATAGAAATGTAAGCAAACTGACAGCAGATTCACTTGGTTATCTGTCAGGACCTCCTTAGAATGAGTCAACAGATAGCCAGTGATTTGTAGACCGGTTTAATGTTTATGTCTCTGTTGTCTTATTCATATGTTACAGGTATGAATGGTAATAATTTCAAAGAGCTTTATTTATCTAAAATGCAGGTTTCTGAATAGGTCTTCTAGGGTCTCCCTACTGAAAAGGAAGAATTATAGGCACCTCCAGTAAGAATTTAATCTGCTTTACCCAACTTTGTTCCACAAAGTATTTTCGTACCTTGTACAACCAGACAGACTGAATGATCTTGTGGAAATTTTCTCATTCACATTGACCGTAGGGAAGATCATTGATGATTACCTTCTATTACTTCCTTAGATTAGATATAAAATACATGCCTAGATTACATTTAGGCAGCTAAAGTCAGTAAGGTTAGTCCTGCCCCTAAGTGTAAGCATACAGTTGAGCACATAGTGATTTTTGCATCTCCCACAGTTACGCAGGTGAGCCATCATGACACAGCAAATACAGTATATGATGCCTTAAAAATTGCTACTCCTTTCAGCCAGTGTGCCATGGAATAGCCAAGAGGGAAATAATGAGAGAGTAAAAAAATCTGTAGAAAATCTGAATGGCAGAAGCATTGGCGAAAGTGCAGGCATTTGTCATTGAATTGGTACAATGTATTTATACAACTGTGGTGTCTTGGTGTCAGCTCCAGAGAGCACTCCTGGAGTTCCAGGACTTAAGGATGCTCTGGGAGGACAGACCTGTCTGATGCTGCTGACCTCCATTAGACAGTTTTTGTCTAACGGAAGCTTAATTTAGCCTTTTCTCTCATCTTCACAATGATAAGATCCATGACAACATCTGAATCAAAATTAAAAGGAAGAATTGCCATCTCATGCTTAATTTGGGGTTTGTGATGAACCCCACGTTCTTTCTGCCTGTGCTGGTGTCACACTAGCAATTATCTATCACTTATCTGTGCAGCTGATTAGTCTTTCTTGCTTTGCAATTGTTCTCTTTAAATTGCATTCTTTTCTTTATTAAATTTCTCCAAAATTAAAGGGTATAAACTATTTTATCTTCTCACAGTCTATTTAGGGAATATACTGAAATGATGGAAGACAGCTAACATATCAGATCACATACAAACCCTTCTTCTAAATAAGCAGTTCCACAAGTTCTTAAATCGCTGTGGCTACTTTCCATTTGTTTATAGAGGTAAAGGCCAGTGATGCCTTTCCAACAAAAACTGCACGTCTAATTCCTAAATACCAAACCAATAATCTCTTTTAGGGATTATTTTAAATCACAGTGGTAGAGGTTTATCTAAATTAGCATGTTCTGCCCAATCCAGACTGGAAACAAATGTTTGTGACAAACACATCTGAACTGGAGCAACATACTAGGCAAAGTCCAAGTATGTTTTGCTAAACACATTACCCAACAATATAATCTATTATTGACACATTTTGACTTTGAAATGAGCAATCATGTATTTTGAACACAAAAGCAGAAGTCACTTGTATGACTAAGATCTTTCTGAACAAACAAAACCAAACCAAAAAAACTCCCATATAATTAAATTGAGACAATGAATACGTACTGATTACCAGAGATTAATCCTGCCCATTTTGTTGCAAAATTGCTTATTTTTCTTTTTCCAGTCTGTGCTGTTACTATGGATCTAGTTCCTCACATAATGCATTTCTGGTTTCTAGACAGCAGTTATAGTTAGGCTGCCCAATAAAGAAGCATTATTTTTAAAATAGGAGACCAGAATGAAATGCAGTGGTAACTACCAGGCCGCAAAAAATATTTTACTACTATGACTAGGTATATCGAAATCTGGCATTTATTAGGGCCATTTGTTTCAAACTCTTACAGTTCTTTACAAATACAGCACAACCTCACCAGTGTGACACCCCTGAAGCACAGCCCTCCCCCCCCCCCCCCAGAGTGAAGCGCAGCCGCTATTTTGCTCCCACTTGACAGCTGTTGGTTGTTATGACCTGTTTCTTTTCTACAGTTATTTTTCTGGAAAGTATATGGGGGAGAAATCCACCCACCAGGAGATAGGCAGAGACCATCTGTCAAGACTAATTTCACATTTATTCCAGGCAGCAGTTGTACCAAAATCCCAGAAATGAAAACCCAGTTGCTGTTGTAACTTGAGGCAGTTTATGTAAAATGAAGCAATATGTTCAGTATCTTTCCACGATATTATCCATTAATACAGATCTCCACGAAGATCATCAGGATTTTTGAACACTTTTCCAAATTCAAGCTGAGGTCCTTTGAAACATTTAGATTTTACCCATTTAGACCCGTAACACAGGCTCCTACTTCCTGGACAAGTGTACTAAGCTTAGAAATATGTTACAGAGATCTTTGTAGTATCCTAATATAGACAAAGTGAAATGGGAACATGTGGTATGTGACTAGAAGTGTAGGTTATTTTATCTTTAGGTATGTAACTGAAGTACCTATCTTATATCAATAAAATAGTTACTTTCAATATCTGTTGTGGTCAACAGAAAGAGACAGATACTCCACAAGAAAAAATATGAATTATTCTCTGAAGACATGTCTCTTTCTCCCTTTCTTACTTTAATGATTACAGAATAGTGTGACTATGTTCTTAACCTACATTTTAGCTGATATATGTGCCTATGATCTAAGCCTATGGACAGCCAGACTGCTTAGCTCAGTGCCCTGCATTGACTTAAAAGGGTTTACATGGACCTGACTCTCTGAGTGGAGATCTTGTGACCCTTTGGATGCAGACTTGTTCTTTGGAAGAGGGTGGGACTTCTTACATTAACTTCTCTAGACTCAGAATTTTATGAGTTTTTTCTATAAAAACAGATGAAGAGTAGTTCTTGGGTATACTTAAAATAACTGTTCCCCTCAGAAATGTACTTCTGCTGTTGCATGTTGCCTAAAGTCTTAGTTTCCTTCTTATTCATGTTAGTTTACACATCCCTACTTACCATCAAGCTCAAAGATAAATTTTTAGTACTTCCATGGTGATCTCATAAATTTCCTTGTTGATCTCATTATTTTTTTTGTTTCTCTGCTTTTAGGCAGTACATGTATGTATGAACATATATGTATGTAAAGAGAAAGTACTTTGAAGATGTGATCTGGATCTTACACAGCCAATTGAAGATTGGTCCGTTATCCAACACATTTTACATGAAGTAAATCAGTTAGAGCCAAACATAATCCATTCTAAATGCAGTAACTCAGCAGCTCAGATAATACACGACCAAATCAATAAGAGCAAGACAAAAATGTAAGTCAGGTTGAAAGGTTCAGAAAAAAATGGATTAGAGAATGATCATGTTAAAAAAAGAATGAAAGAAGGTAACAAACTTTACCATACTTTTCCATCTACAGACCAGTTTCAGTAAAATACTGGATAGCAATTAAAAAAAAAAGTTAATAGAATTTGCAGGGGTTTTGTAAGCTTATTGGGCCAACCTCTTTTAAGTCACATCTAAGCTTCAGGCTTGGAGTTCCATTGCCCTAATGCTGCTCCCCAAACCACAAAATTCACCTAGCAACTGGAAGGAAACAGGAAACAGGAGGAAACTATATGGAGAGTGGATTGGGATCAAGTAGGTTTACATTCACATCTCTTAAGCTAGGCTTAGAATCATTCACCTATGCATTATATAGAGCTTAAATATAAGAAGTCAGCAGCACTCCTCACACAATATTTTGGCTTCCTGCCTTTCTACAGCCAATTTTTATGTAGTCCTATAGTTAGAGTGCAGCCTGGAAGGCACAAAAAGATCTATTCCTACTTGATAAAGCAACAACAGGTTTTAGATACAAATTCCAAGTTAAGATACTTCTGGGAAAGGACATTTCAAGTGATTTGAGAAGGATGAGGGTTAGGTTCATCTGGGTTACCAGCACAGACAGAAAACACTAAATGATCTTAACTCCTGCATCCAGTACCTGGTACGCTGGGTGAAAGGAATCTCCAAGTTCTTACATATTGTATGGATTCAGTTTCCTTTGCTGACCAGTGGAAACAAATCTGACTCATATCCTAACTCTTTAATTTGCCTGCCCTTAGTGCGGGCTTTGGATTTCTTTAAAAGTACAACTACTTAAGAGAATTCTATCAGAAAAAGAAGGTTTTTCTGTGAGAAAATTAGCAACGCTTCATCAAAAGCTACTTAATTTTGATGTTTAGAATGTGCCAGTGAAAAGTAATGGAAGAGGAGTTAAACAATATTGCCTTTTATGGATGAAAATTATGTTAAATATTTATTTCCAGTATCGCAAATGTCTAAAGCAATTATTATTAATAATCTCTTAGAGTGAATAATAATGATAATAACAATAACAACAACAAACAATAACAACAACAATAACCAACTTCAACCTTGTTTGACATAAAATGAAAAAAAATCTATTCATTGAAGTAAAGCAAAAAAATTTTCAAGAGGTTACTAAGCTGATGACCTGACCATGACATTTTAATAGCTCTGAGAACAAGGGATTTTTTTCTGCATAAGGCTTTGACTGATCACACTTTCAAACTGCTGGTAGCTTGCCTCAATTTTAATGGGGGCATTAATAGGTCTTAGTATTCACAGCAATGTCTGCCTTTTCTGACAGAAGACTGGGAGATCATTTCTAGATAGTGTAAGGTGAGTTTCTGTGATAGCAGCAGCTCTCCTGAAACCAAGACAAGGAATTTAAAATGAGCAAACTTACTTTTAAGGTGATACTTATGTTGACTCTAGAGCTTTAGAGATGCAGAAAGAGGAAGTTCATAAGAAACTTTACGTGATACCTGGCAGTGAGTATCTTTCATACATGTGAAAAGTGA
The DNA here is from genome assembly GCF_017639655.2 of Falco naumanni. Lineage (NCBI taxonomy): Eukaryota > Metazoa > Chordata > Aves > Falconiformes > Falconidae > Falco > Falco naumanni. Next base: position 49,048,315 of record NC_054058.1, on the reverse strand, counting down.
ATGGGTCCTAAAAGGATTTTATTAACATTAACCCTCAAAGTCTGTTGATAGAATAATAGAAGGAAGCAGTCTTATGGACCCCCTAAGCATGAGGAAAAGGATATGGTTGACAGAGGAGGTATGACTTGCAAGCTAAAGCAAATTGCAACTCCCAAGGACACATTAAATCAAGGTCATTAGATCTAAGAATATTCGTTAATCATCCATTAACTTTCACATTATTCTTCTTCACTATAATAAGAAAGTACTGAAGCTGACTAATTGTGCATGCAAGGTGAGCAATAGTACTAAGAGATATTCCAAACACTTCCTGGAGGCATAATTTAAAGGAGGAAAAATTCCTACATAAAATACTTAAAATGGAATTGATCCTAGTCTCAGTTCAACTGTGGTGCAAAGACTACACTTTTGAACCTGCAATCAATGGGGAAAATAAGGAGATAAACCATAAATCATTCTTAATAATGCTCATATGTATCTAACAATACTAATAAATCCCACATCACAGGGGAAGGGTGGGGGGTGGAATTCTTCTTTCAGACCAAGTTTCCTTTAAATGCTACAAACAGGAAAACTTGAAAGATGTAAGAAACTACAAACAAGAATAACATAGCAGATCACTCAATATATGGGGAGTTGGACTTGACCCTTACGGGTCCCTTCCAACTCGAGATATTCTATGATTGCAGGAAGCAATGTCAGAAAATCACTTTAATAAAATATTACATTCTACCTTAAACTACGCAGATCTTAAAATTAAAAAAAAAATAAAAAAAAATTACTCCTCACAGGAAACTAGCCCAGAACCTTTCTTCCTTGGTACTTAAAATACTTTCCAACATGGAAAAAATTATATTCCTGGCCAGTTTACACCCATTTTATTTAAGTGCTTTTTTTTCCTCTCTTTGATTCTTTCATCCTTCTTGTAGTTATATATTTAGTTCTATTTGTTTAGTGTAGAGAAACCTTTTAGTCTTTTCTCAACAGCTTTTTATTACCTGCATTATCTGCCCATTTTATTTTGCAGCTCTCAGTTTCAGTTCTTTCTTGTTTAACACAGGTGACTAGGACTGTACAAGATACTGTAAGCAAAACTCTCTAAACAGTGTTTTGCCCAATAACAAAGTTTCCCCACATGAAACACCTAAAGTCACATCTAGTTTTTCATAAGTCCATCATATTGTCAGTTTTCAATAGCAAAGGAAACTAATACTATTTCAGACTTTTCTATTTCTAAGTCATTGCCAGTAGATAAATCTCAAGTTAATGGTAGAAAATATTATTATTAGTCCATCTTCATAGGGCTGCATGTTTCAGTTAAATTCCATTTGATTTCTATTACTGTAGTCCTCAGGGTAATCATATACTTTCTGCATGGTATGCCAATTCTTCTTTACATTTACTTCCCTCTTAACTTTATGTCATAAACAATTTTCATCAAGGATTTATTTTCATGTCAAATTCATTAATGAAAACATTAAAGATCCATTCATTGCAGGACTAGTCTTTGAGGAACTCTGATACTAATCTTCCTGTAGTCTGTTTCCTTTTTAATATTATTTCAGCAATTTTTCTCTCTTTGAGTGTCTTTTACTAAGTCTCATGTGCCCCGCCCTAATGAATAATTTCTCACAGAAAATTAGGTTTCTCTTTTTTTTTTTAATCCTGACACATTTACAATATTTATTTTTTTCTATAAATCCTATCATTTTAACAGCTAGAACTGTGATACTAGTCTAGCGTGACATACCACCACTAATACACTGTTGGATTTTCATTTACCTGCATGCATTTAATTATGTTTTTCTTTAAAATACTCTTTTAAATCTTTAATTCTTCTTGTAAAAAACGGGTCAGTTTGATAGTTGCCTGGATAACTTTTTATCTTCTTATTTCATAGAGGTACTCCGCTAAATATTGTCCAGTGGTGTAGTATCATTGCAGTAGACAAAGGAAAATATTCATGTCGAACTTTCAGGTTGAGTGACTTCAGAGACTGTGGTTACCTAATATCTAACTAGAGTATATTAAGTACCTGAAATTTTGATTTCACTTTGGCTTGAGCAGTCTAACAACTGCTGTCCTGTGTTTACCCCATACTCAACCTCCTTTCTTAAAACAAAGGATTTGTCCAATGTTGGTCATGTTTAGAATATATTTAGTCATAATCCCACATTCACTATACCAACTTTATCTTTTTTCTTTCTTCTCTAAGTGAAGAAACTTTGAGATTCAATTTTCTCAAATTTACAGCTAACGTTTCTGATCTCTTTTCCATGCTTCCTGATATAGATGTCTTTTTTCAATGCCCAGTTCTCTAAAACACTTGATGTTCTATAGCTTTTTCAAGTAATTTTTTATTTCTCAAGAGTTTTATAGAGGTATTTTTTCTGTAACCTTCTATGCATTTTCTCCCCTTACTGGTATATATGCATATTTCACACAAAAAAAAGTCAGAAAATAGGTCTCCACCTGCACCTTTACGTCCAGTTGACTTTAGTAACTAGGACCCTTAATATTTCAAAGTTTGAGGCACAAATTCATAATTTCAGAATGAGGTTTTGCCTGTAGTTCTAAGTTAAACCATATTAGTTGATGCAAATTTGACGTTCTATAACTGTATCTTATATAATCCTGTCTTTTCCAAATATAACATGGAAACTAACTTTGCATCTTGCAGGTACCATGAGTATGTGAGGCACATCTTTATCCATCATATTTTGCCTTCAATCTACATGCAGTAAATTAATCTGTATAACTGTTTTACTGTACTATATTAATACTGCTATTTTTAGAATCTTTTTTATGGACAATGAGGAAACAGGAATTGTCAGTATTATTGAAATCTTAATTGAAGAATTGTTACTAGAGAAAAGAAAGTATATTTCTATGCAGAATGGTTTAAATAATAACAAATAGTAACAATATGGTTAACATTGTTATGCACACTTAGTTTCTACCCCTTTTTCTGATGTTATGTGCACCCTTCCCATGCTTGTCTGGGTCCTGTGGTCACTAGGTTATACTGGAGTCTTAAAACACTGGTGCTACGATATGGAGGAAAAGAAAAAGAAAACAACAGTCATAGCTACCTGACAATGAGAAAGTAGCTGGCAAAGCCAAACCAAGTAAAATAAATCTGTAAACATGTCAAGAACAGCTCAGAGGGAGCAAACATGACAACTCTTGGCCCTGAGACCTTGCAAACACATTATTTAGACTTTGGCCTGTTACTAGCCATGGCAATACTGCACTACAGGGCTCCAAGGTTACATTATGTTTATAACTACTGTAATTAACTAAAGTGTAAAAAAAATAACTAGGATTCTTCATTCCCTTGTTTCAGTTTAAGTGTTTAAAGCACATGGAATGAATCCAGGTCTTTGTGCCAATCTGCATTTCTCAAAGATCTGGCCAGTCACCTTCTGTTTGACTTCTTTTTTCCCCCCAAAAACACCACCACCCTGGGTATATTGTGTGAACAAATGAATAAAAAGTAGAATTTGCCAGATCATGATAATGGTGGCATCCTGAATCCCCAAAATGAAATGTGTTTAGGATAGAAATCTGTGTCTTAAATTGAAGACTGTGATTTGACTTTAATTTTTTGAAAAAGAAAAGGCAATTTGGAACTCTTCTTTCAATCTGAGGTCTTAAGTTACTGTATTTTATGACAGGCTACTTGGTTGCATGTGAGTTAATCAATTAATCATGTCTAAACATACCCAACTTAGTAAAACACTCTTGATAGAGTTATGATCTATTTAAATAGCATCATCTAAATGTCATTAAATTTTTAACCTTCATTAATTTCTAATTTTCAGGTTTCAGATGCTTTTTCACAGTGCTGACATTTTAGAACTGTACTTATCATCACATGTTTCGTATACAGGCACACAATAAAAAAAAATCCTTGTTCTCATGCTGTGCAATATAAAATCAGCAGAAAAAGACTGAAAAAGTTTCTTCCTTCCATGTAGTCTGATTTTCTGTTTGGTTGAGATAATTTTTAGGGGGACATACCTGAATTGTTGCATATTTATTGCCAATGTTTATTTTGCACACAAGCAGCCTTGTATTGAAATATTTAGGCATAATAAATACTACAGGTAAGCATTTCTAACTGACTGCAGGTGAGATTTTTATAGCTGTGGGGTCTGCAGTGCAAAGCTGGGACCCCATCAGTTGTCACCCCATGTTTGTACTCTTCTACACCGCATCCTACGTCCCTGCTTCTCAAGGCCTCTGCTGTCCTACCAGGCCCGTATTTATCTACATTGTCGTTGTGTTAAAGAGTCATAAATAAAATACCTAATTCTGCCTAAAATAACTGCTAGTGCCTGTTAGGTGTATACAATGAGCATTGTACCACAGAGAGGTAAAAAAAAAGTAAAACAAATTAGCCATAGACACGTGGCTAATTAGAGAAATTATTGTCACAGATAAACCAAGTCAAGAAAATTTTAGACAGAGCAAGCCTGACACACCTCAGTCCTGAGGCCATCCCAGCTTAGTACAGCACTTACGGCCTCTTGCTAGCAACACCAATACTGTATTTGGGGCTACACAGTCACATCACATTTCATCAAGGTATTCAGTAATGGTACTTAGTATCTTGTTTTAACACCCTCAGGAAGCTGAACCTAACTATGGACATTTTTCTTTTCCATTTCATTATGAAACCATTTAAATCAATATAAAATCATATCAGATGCTAATCCTAGGATGCTGGCAGAAGCCAGTCAAAATATTAAAAAATAATTCTAATCACATTGACAGATGGCAGCACTTCCTGTGCACTTTAGTGGATGGAAATGAAACAGAAAAAAATGAATTTGGCACCCAGACCTATGTATTTACCTATTTAGTGTATTACCTGTAACACTTTCCACTGCATTTCCTCAATCTGATCAATAGGTGGTCATCAAAATGTATCTGGTACAACACACATCTGCAAAGTTCCCATCTGGCTTGTGAGTGGACCTGACTCACCAGAGAGATGACTCTCCCTGACCTCTCCCTGTACTTCTTGGCTTTTCAGCTGCACTCCCTCTCCAAATTGTTCCACTTCGTGGATGAAGGTGATACTCTGCACTTGCTGCAGATGGGCTGGGACGTATCTGGGTCCACTGGTGGGTAGATAACTCTCCTATATTAAAAGCAATTCCTATTTCACCTTCCTAAGGAAAAATCCTTGTTTCAGATTCCTGTTGAAGATTGGTAGGGTTTTTTTCCAAAAAGCATTTAAATACCATTGACTGTAAGCTAAATAATTCTGCCTTAACCATAGGAGTTCATGGAAGTAAATAATGCATTAAAACTTTCATGTAATCAAACCAACATTTGGTTGCCAGTAGTAGAACCAAAAATGTGAGCAGTAAGCATGTGGATTTTAATCTCTTAAGTGCCAAATATTCCCTCCGTTCCTCTGTCTGTCTTTCGTTTGTTGCCTGTTTGGTGATTCAGGTTCAGTTTGGTTGTACTGGAATACAGACCATTGTTCGAGGCTCCACAAGAGGACTTCACAAAATGTTATGGGAGTTAGAAGCATCTGGCTGGTTTGGCTGAAACTCCCTAACAAGCTTAGTTACTGTGGGAGCAAAAATAAAATGAGAAGCTGAAGCAAAAGATAATTTTAATGAGAAAACTTCTTGGCTTTTGCATAAGCAAAACAAAAACACAGCCAATTGCATACCTTTAACAAGTTTACCAAAGAAAATGCTAAAATGTCTCAGCAAGTAACAGTTACTGTATATAACACCAGAGTCACAGAGAACTACCAACCAAAATATACATATTTTTTTTTAAACCTAAGAATTTGTATCCAAAGCTATCCTTGGTTTGTACCTTCATCATATAAAATATACAATGTTCTATCTCATAAGTGTTTTAACCTTAATTTTAGGTTTTCAGTTTTTAAGTGAGAAGCTTATAAATAACTAGCCACAGTGTTGGTAGGTGGCCCTATTTCAACCCCAGAGTGGACTTTTTGCAGAGCTGTAGTGATCTCTATGTATATTTACACATCAGTACTATCAGTCTGACTGGGGGAGGGCAGATAAGGGTTCCAGAAAGTTTCTGCTGTTGTAACACTCTAAGCAAAATGTGTCTTTGCTGAGAGGGCTCCTTGCTTCTTTCTGTCCTTTCAGCTGTGTTCTGAAGTGCAGTCCTATGTGTCTGTAGTAAGCCAGGTTACCTTTGAGGTCTGAAAATGTGCAGTTAGTCTGTGATACAGACCTGAGAGACAAAGTCTGTCCAGTTAGCGGAGAAAAAAACAAAACTAGCACCTGTCATTGGTGTGCAGGAGCTGTCCAGCTTACAAATCAAAATGAGTTACAGCCCCAAGGAAACAGATTAATTCAAATTTTTATTCTAACCTTCTTGTAACAAAAATGAATTGTGATGAGAAATTCTGGTAATTGCAATGACAGGCTTGTTGGGAATTTTAGAAGATGAAACATTCACACAATCTCTACAACATTTTTCACCCATGAATATGACTATGTGCCTTGACTATGCAAAATATCACTTTGATTCCAAGAAACGTTTTTTTCTCACTATTTCAGGGATTTCCATATCCTTGAAATATGTCATTGGTAGACAAGAATGAAGATTGGTGAAACAAAAGACAAAAATATAGCAGTGTCACTTGAAATCAGGTTTGAATTTGCATTAGTCCTGTAACCTGTCAGCAGTAGGAACAACAGCATAAACCTGTATAAGGTAGGATTAATGATAACATAAGTGTTCAAATAAGAAAGAAGAATGCTGCATCAAATGTGCATCTACCCATAGGTTTCATCTGGGTACTCTGGAGATCCTGATTTACACCTTTAAACCATGAATTTTAATATAACCCTTCCATAAGAGTTATTATTATTAATGGCAACATTAAATACTGATTTTATCTGATCTTCTTTGAATCTAAACTCTTGATCTCAGCCACTCTATATAACAATATAATTCACTGTTCAGTTAAATAGTGTGAGGTGTTTGACTTGTTCAATAAAGTTGTGAAGAGAGAAATTGAAATTGCCTTGCTCTGAAGGTGTGTGAATCATACAGTCTCACCTGGAATAGCCTCTAGGACACAGCAAGACAAAGCACATGGACATGGGTGCTCGAGAGAAGGGAGACAGATTTCTTCAGGAAATGCAAGAACTAATGCTTCTAAGTAGTCCATATTTTATTACAGTATTTCTTATAGTGTGTAAAATATTTTTCTTTTTTTTTTTTTTTTTTACTTTTCTCTTTTCTAAAGGATAAAAAAAAGCACCAGGCTTGTTATAGCCACCTATAGGAAAGTTTTTCCATGGTCTTGTCACCCTTCTCAGAACCATTTATTTTATTAGACATATTTCTGATGAGTCCAGCATATAGATATTCTGATCTATATGCAATGCAGATAAGGCAGTGCTGTTGGTGTCTGATAGCATGATAATACTTCATTCTTAACACAACTGTATTTTTCCTACGAGTTGCACATTGAGCAGAAGTGAGATTTCTGCATTATCCCTTTTCAAAAGTGACAGATAATATCGCTTTCTGAAGCGTACAAGACCTCTATTTTTGACCCTGCAGTGAGAGATACTTAGATACTTTCATTGATACTAAATGTCGTTGTTATCCTGTTATCTTTGCGCATCTTTTATGTAAAACTCTAAAATTCTCCAGTTGTCTCTGGTTCCAGACTAATCCAAGTCACATTCATTGCTCTGCAAGTGTCTCTGCTTCTCTAATCATTTCCCACTTAAGATACTTAATAAATGTACAAAACAAGTCCCTTGTTGAAGAACTTACTAATATACTTCTGGAAACTTTTTGCCTTGTTGAAAAGCAAACATTAATCCAACTTTTTCTTCTCTGCCTCCTAGGCAAGTTTGTTTCTGCTTTATTACACCTTACAGAGTTCGGGGAGGGTGCAATAGGTTAGAAGCCTGCAAAACTATCAGCTGGTTCTCCATTGTTCTGGACTTTTTAGTACAAAAGCTTTGTAAGATTTGTTTTCCCTACAGAGCTGCAAACAGCCTACATATTGCTACAGAGATATGGAAGTGTCACTGTTGGGTGAGCCTCAGTGGGGTCTGATTTGACTAGCTCTCAGGGAGCACAGGGACCGAATCCTTTCATGCAAATGCAGATAAAGACCACTGATGTAGGTCACACACAACAAGCAGAACTTAATCGCTGCTGTGCCTTGGAAGGACAGTTTAAGTCTCAGCAGTGACTTTATGAGCACTTAAAACTAAGAGCTAAGAGGAAATACCAAACACTTTAATTAGTGTTTTCTGCAGCCAGGCTATCACCTCCACAGATCTCTGCTATTTTCCAGCTTTTCTGACTTTGCATGCTTTTTTTGAAGAAAGTGAAGCTGCAACTTGACTAGAACACAACTTTAACCCTGGGCTGTTGCTTTCAACAAAAGACCTTTGCCGTGGTTTCTATAACTAAAAATTGTGGGAGGTGGGGGTGAATCCAGCCTCTGTTCAATCAGTGGCTCCTGTGGCAAAAAAAGAATGCAAAAGACCCCTAAAAATGTCAAGGAATAAACATCAAAAGAGGCTTTAAACATGAAGACATCTTACCAAATTATTTCACCTTTAGATTAATTTCACTGTTGCTATGAGAAGGAATAATGTGATCTTAGTCCAGTCAAAGCTTTAACTGACACAATTTATAGTCATAGCCCTTTCAACAGAGCAAGTGAAGAGAAAGGAAAACTCAGAAGTGAGGAGTACTTTATGCAGTCTTTTCTGAGTGCTCTGTATATCCAAGAATCAGTCATCCGATCTCACCAGCAACCAGATGCTGAAATTGGACACCCTGAATAGAACCACAAGCCATTGAAAAGTTTCTGTTATCACATACCACAATGAAATGAAATGGCAGTTTTCCTGGTGATTTTTTAAGTAAAGGAATGTGTTCCTTTACTGTCAGTTGGAAGGGTCTGTATTCATACAGAGTATATTTACATTGTCAAGTATTCTACTCCCGATTCTACATTTGCATCTTGTCCCTTTGCCTCCACCCCACCATCAACACCGTATACATGTTTGGGAACATTTGGATTTTGCATTGGTGCTTTCTAGCTGTCTTCTTGAATGAGGAAACTCACATGTAGTGAAAAGACTAAAAATACTCCAGTCTACACCTGCATGGACAATATGTAGGTATAGTATAACCTGTATAAAGGGTGGTAATGGGGATGTAACTCTGCCAGACCTCACTATTTTATCTGCCTGGGGTCTTTCAAAGCTATCTAGCAAACTATGCGCTTTCTTCAACAGTCATGTCATGCTCAGTACTGGCAGGTTACTGTGAAAGGCTATAGCCGGTGAAACAGCTTTCTCATCCCTTGCTTAAATTCACATTTGCTGTATCAGGTTTTTTGGATGCTTGTACAGATACATGGTTACTGTTTTGCCACGTGCACCAGGTAGCCACATTGACTCCCTGAGAGCTCTAAAGGCATCACTGAGACTTTCTGCCCAGATGCTGTCTACAGCATGAGTGGGGGCTGTGTGGATGGTTATCTTAACGGGCTATCAAAAAAATACTTGTATTGCTGGAAGCAGTAAAGGGAAAGACAGAGGGGTCAAATGCCATATGTCTTCTAAACACATAAGCCTGTTTAAAATATATCTAGAACAGTGGACAGTCTCTGCCAGCATACAAAGGTCAAGAGTGAAAAGAATACTCCTTAAACATCTCTTATGTTGTCCTTCCTTTCAACATAGTCATCCACCCTATCTTTAGCAGAATGAAGGGGCTGCCAACATTCCAAACATGACAAACGTGCTTTGTTTGATAAACAACATTTGTTTATCCAGGCATTTCTTGCAGAACAATAAAGGACTGAAAGAGTTGGGTCACTACTGGAACCTCCATAAGGTTGTAGCATCCACCATAACCACACTGCACAATACCTTCCATGTGACTTAGACATCCGTAATCTTCCACAGCTGACTCATGATCCCCATTCTTCTGCCACAGCACTTAGAGCAGGTGGTGGGTGCAACAGTAGCATCTTGATATGGTCTGAATTCAGATGCACTGTGGTTTTCTATGAACAATAATTTTGGCAGAACTGTATTCATTGTGGTTATGTAGTCTGACCCTGGTGAGACAAGCCTGCTCTTATTCTCCACAAGAATCTCCTCTGCTGATTCTTCCTATCAGCCTTCTCAAGCCATAGGCTCACAAGAGTTCATGACACCACTGCAGTCATCCAGTTCCAGAAGTTCCAGTTCCATCACTCAACAGTTCTCACCACTTTCTGACAAGTTCTTCGGTTCACAAATCATACCCCCAGTTTCACAGTGATTGCGCTAAACTGCAGATAAAACAGGAAAAGAGGATTCCCAGCCAGGGACAGAATAATGAAACAAAACTTACCTGTTTCTTCATGCAAGGCAGGCTTCCAATACCGACCAAGGCAGAGAACAGTAATATGACAATGTCTTCCATTTACCCTCCTGCACTAAGCACTTCTCTATCTCACATATACCAGTTCTTTCCCTCTGGTAGATACCTTGGTACAGATCCACCTCTTTTTTTTTTTTTTTCCACTGCACAACTCCCAGCAACATGTTCCTCCTTGCAACTTCAGTAGTATACCTATCCCACCAAAGATAGTTGGATGCTATAATTCCCATCTCTCTTTTCCCTACAGCAGGAATCCCTACAGCAGGAAATATGACCTGGGGAGGGCAAATTTAGCATTCAAAGGAGCAGTGAAACAGTGAGATTTGCCTATATCTGTTTTTATTATTATAGGAAATTAGTTGTAATAATAGGATAATTTGGATTATGGGTGTTATTATCAGTGAAACAATGCTAATAATAATTAATTGATTAGACCATCAAGATCTTAACTGCACTAACAATAAACTCGTGGCTTCATATATAAGGTGTGCTGTAGACCAGCTAAATTGCATGCCACATTTGCTCTGCAGCCCGTTCCTGCGGACTGGCTGTAAAAAATATAGATTCAGGAATTCATGGAGAATACAGGCAGCCTAGGCTGTAATTTGCAGTGCAGCTAGTTCCTCGCCATCTGGAGATTGCCCCAAGTATCTGTACACTGTGTGAGAGACAGAGTATTCTGAAACATCCTCACCATGCCCTTGACAAGGTCCTTCTAGGACATCTCCACACTTCATTAATACCCATTGAACCACTCCATTACCTAACACAGAAACTCTCATTCAATTGTTACATTCAGACTGAAGTTGTTACACCAGCAATTGAGGCAGGGTGAATGCTGCGAGGCTGAAAGAACAGAAGGCAGAGTAGACACACTTTGTATCATCAGAAGGGTATGCATTGTTTTCGAGTTTGACTTTGAAAACAGTGATTTGCAGTAATCCAGCTAAACACATTCCTCTAGTCCCAACATAAAGCACAATAAACAATTGCTTTCAAAGGAATTCAAGTTTCAAAAGGGAGAGGAGAAAGAGACTCTATATCATCTACTAATGACTATTGTTACAGATTTTACTTTACTCAGACAATTGGCTGATAGATGGCATTGTACAGCTCTTACAATCCTAAAGGGGATTGCAGCAGAGGGCTATTTCTTAGAATAGCAGTTTATTGTGGAGGAAAGGTCCTGAAAATGGAGACAAAAGGGAGACTTTTAATCAAAGCACTAATGTGGGCTTTCTGTGATGAAGCTCTTATCATTCCACCGCAAGCAGTGTATGGCACTCAAAGACAGATTCTGTACAATGGTAATAGAGGCTTTTAAATCATTATTTGCACTTTAAACATAGGGAGATATTTGATTGCTTCACAAAACATTACTTAGAAAGGAAATGGCTAGGAAGATGAGTTACGACCTTTTTTTTTTTTTTTCCTGGACACTGGAGCCTGTGGTTATTTCTTACTAAAAGCAAATCCAGTAGTTCAGGCCCACTTAATTTAAGCTTGGTCTGCAAGAAACCTTGTAATTAGTGACAGTTTCACTGTTCCAATGACATGGATATATATCCATAATGGAAAATAATAACATGAAAGGAAAGTGAGTAATCTGATAGGTGGGCTAGTCCCATAATGGACTTTGATCACTATAAAAAAATGCAGATAAGCAGGGGTCACCTCAAGGGAAGCATAACTGCCTACAGTGATAGTCAAAGGTGCAGAAATACCTAACACCTCTGCCTGAAGCATAGGGCTAGAAGGTTTTCACTAACACCTTCTGAATGATATTAATCATATTAAGAAAGAGATTATTGTAGCTTTAATGGGGAATAAAAAATTTTGTAGCTATTGAAGCAAGATGCCAGAAAATTGCATTTTGCCATAGCAGATACTTCAGCTGCAGTCTTCTGGTCACTTTCATATAGAGAGAAATCTTTTATTATCATGGCCTTTTCGATACCCCAAAACACTACAGAAGTCCAAGGGATTCCATACTGGAGTCCACACACTTTTGATCGTTGGTGACCCTCACTGAAAGTCATGTTGCAGAGTAAGTATTTAAGTTGCTACTTTTTATTGTTGTCACGTTAAGGCTTTAAGCTATTCTACATACAGATGCTGATTTGGGCTAGGCAGCAGAAAAGCTGAATGACGTTTAGGCTTTATTTATTTATTTATTTATTCATTCATTCATTTTATTCTAGCTGAATAGAGAAGAAATGCAATATTTGTGATTAACTGAAGAATTCTGCTTGTATTGTTCTGACAGTTTGCAAAACAATTTCATACAGCTCTTAATTGCTATGGAAGAATACTAAATTCAGTTGAACTCCAAGGGTGACATCGACAATTCTGTGCATAACTGAAAAGGCATCCAAGTATTTTGCATGTAGTAACATGATAGTCAGGACTGTTATTGCAAACAAATGTAAGTGTGCAGGGTCAACAAAAGTAACGTCTATTGCACTGATATATAAACAAAATTAATTACCCCCATTAAATATCCCAAATAACATAGACTTACATACAATAAAGCAAAATACAATGTAATAAGCGTATTTATCTTGCACTAAGAAAGATGTTACTTTTGGTAGAAGTGTTTAATTTATTCTAAAAATAAAGAAACATGAAAATGAGGGGTTAGTTGCATAACTGCAAGCTTCCTGATTACTTACAGTCAGAATGTATCACTGTGAAATTATGATTTTTGTTCATGCCAAAAATTGAAAAAAAAAATGCATAAGGCAAAATGGGGGAACCTGAGCTTGAAGTATTTTCAAATTTTTTTATTTTCTTTAAAGAATAATAAACAACATTGTTTTATTTGAAATTGAAAAATAATTAATTTCTACTGCTGGCATCTTGATAACTTTTGCAAATAGCAAATGCTCTTCAATGCATCAAAGATATTGGAAGCATTCAGAAATGCAGAGCTTTTGCCTCTCATTTCCTCTGAATTCACTTCATAACACTGAAAATGAAACTATTTGAAAACATTGCCACAATATAAGAATTATTCAAATGTTTACATAGAATGTTTCCATTCAGTATAAACATGCTTTTAATATTACTGTATTTCAAGAAGCAAAGAAAGTCACTTTAATTTTAATGTAAACAGAACCAATCTACGAGTGTATCTGGACTCTTTTTGTCTTTATTTTTTATTTCAGATTTTACACTTTGAAGGATTACTTTTATTTACATGTGAAGTGGAAATTTAGATTTATTTTTTCTGTTTAAATGTTACTTAAAGTGTCATTCTCTCCTGCTAAGATAATAAATCATTTGATAGGGGGAAGATCTTAATTACAATGGTCCTGTGCCATCATGTAAATATTCCAAGAAAGTTATGCATATTTAAGGCAGCATTTAATAGCAACATCACATGACAACGATGTGTTCACTAGAAAACAAAGTAGAACAGAGAGGTATAGAATAGTTCATATACAAATCACATACATTTGAGTGGTGCTAGCTCTAAACCTCTAGATTAGTAGCTCTGATTAATCACCTTTCCTAGTCATACAAATTTACAGTATATCTGTATCTGAGGCTCACCGGCTTCTTCATGATTTCCAAAAGGTAGAAGAGTCTGGGAAAAATTGCCTTTTGAGTTTGAAGGGCAAAAAAATCCTTTTGTTGGATAAAAGATAAAAACCAAACACAGGCAAATATTGAGCACTGATAATTCTCCTTCCCCATCTTCCAAGTGCCTTACTCACTGCATTACCACCTTCCATTCCAATCCCTGATGATTTATGCTTTTTACAGGTGACCATCTGACACATACTTCTTCCCTTTTACTCCTGTCATTCATTCTCTTTGACCCAATTGTTTACTTTCCACAGTCCCAGATCATTTGTGTTTGTGTGTGTGTGTGAGAGATTGTAAGATGTAATACAGTTTAACACAGAGACAGACTGGCAGACAGAAAATTATCAAAACTTTGAAACTTCTGTCGTTTAGTTGTAGTAGAGATTTTATTATAGAATATTTCAGAACAACAGAAGAAATAAATATATGACAACAGTCCAAGAAGCCTTAAAGAAAATGAACTAGTTAAAAGTTCTGCAAAGAAAGAGCATTATTGTTCCAAAATCATTGCTCTTTGTAATTTTTTAATATTATTTTTATCATCTAGATCTTAAAATGTAATTTCTTTATTTGCTGTTCTTTTTGAGGGTGGGGTGAGGAGATGTTTGTTTTGGCATTGTTGGGTGGTTCTTTTCAATTAGTATTTATCAGTCTGCAACAGTGGCTTGTACATTAGGCACTTACTACATTTTAAATTCCATCTACATGCTCTTGGGCTTCTTAGTACATGTACATCTTAGTACAGATGATTCTGCCACTGGGAAACGTTTAGTTTCATTGTTTAAAAAACCAGTTAATTAGTCAAGCCTTATACTTAAGCAGAACTTCTATCAGATCTTTGGACTTGGAGGAACTGGAATGCAAAATGCCTTCCAGCTTTTTACAGGACACCTTGACTGGACATCTCTCACTAATAATCACCTTAGTTTCTACTTAATGAGTATAAATAGTGATATCTGGCAGCATGTAGGACAGCGACTGCTTCAATTTTATTGAGAAACAAACTGATAAGTTTAAAAAGTCTTCACTTTTGGGGACCTCTTTAAGATCTTGGGCAGTGCTTGAAGACTTTTATTATAGACCTATCATTAGTGGCTCTTCTTTTCTTTAAGCAGTATGTAGAATACATACGAGCTATCATAAACCATCTCTTCTTCCTCCACAGAACTACTTTGTAACATTCTGATGTTTTACCATCTGGCTATGCTGTGGTCATACATCTTACATGGCATAAAATTTTATTTACAGACATTACTAAGTTTTCATTACACTTTTCTGGTTCTTCTAACATGCAGTTTAAAATACTATCTTAAATCATCTTCCCACATTACTTTTGTGATCAAATCCCCCTGCACAGTAGTGCATCCTCACAAACTCCATTTTAGCCCAAGGATCCAGTAGAAACCTGTCTTCATCTGCAATTTTTTTTATAGTGTCTATATATTGTACTTTCATCCATCCCCACCATTCAGAAAGTTATTTCACAAACCTGATAGTGTAAGAGCCAGCTTTCCTTTTGATTCACTTTTATTTACAGTGATTATTACGAACAGCAACACATGTTGCATATCTCCTCCTAAACACTGACTTTGGAGAACAAAATGAGACCGACAAAAGCAAAGGAAACACAAAGTTCGCATGTTGCCACTTACCTCAGGCTCTCACAGGACCTTTTGTATTTTCTGAGTTTGTTTCTTGACTGTCTTTCTATTCATGTCCTGTACAGTGAGAACACAGTACCAGCACATAACCTTGAATTCTGGCTGTACTATGGGCTTTGAAAACATGATGTTCTTCTAGCTAGACTTCCCTGACCTTTTTTTTGGAAGGGACGAGACAGGACACGCAGTATTAAAATTTTTCTTAGGGTATTTATTATTCTATATTTATATACCAGGTTATCTACTGTTTGGTTTTCTTTACTTTCTTTTCTAAAATACAGCAACATGTTAATAACCTACAATAGTATTTAAACTAGCCACTGGGATGCTTTCTGTCTCCCAGATAGAAGGACAGTGAGTAGGGAAATCACAGCAACAATGTATTATATTATGATATTCTTATCTCCACTAATTCTGTCATAATAGGCAGAATTATGCCCCTACTCATCAAGAATTATGGAATTAAAAATACATATGCATCAAGTATAAATAATGCTTCTTCTCACTAGTTAGGTAAAAGACTTCATAGTCAGTACAGAAAGGCTAATAGAAACTGGAAGAGATGTATGGTCCTCCATACATCCCTGCAGGTATGATGACATGAAATTTTCACCTGTTTATTGTGTCTAACATTAAGTGACCAGCATCTAACATTCAGCAAAGTTAAGGGTAGTTGTACATTATATAGTGATATTCCCAGCTGAAATGCCCCTCTAATAGTAGGTATGCTACATAACAACGTATAATCTCCCTGTGCAGCTGATTAAAAGGTGGGAGTTAAGGACAACAAAAGACTTCCATATTAACTCTTTTGTCTTTGTTGTACATCTCTTTTCTAATCTTTTAGAAAGAGACACTAAAATGAAAAAGAAACAAAACCAACTGATTATTTTGAAGTTGGGCTTCAGCATACTGTCTCTAGAGTTTCATGAAAAAAGGTCTCATTCATGTTCCCTCCTCCTCCTTTACAAAGTGATATGAAAAATCCTTTTACATAGCTTATCTATTAAGATTTCAGCTTTACTGAACTGTAACAGAGCTTAACAGAGCCAGGGCACTTGATCATGTTTGGGCAGCAACAACTCTCTGGCTATCTCCAAAGATTAAGAAAGCAAGCTGAGAAAGCTGGGATTGTTTTGAGAGAGCTAGAGCTGTTCCAGCCAGGAGAAGAAAAGGCTACAAGGTGACCTTGTTATGGCCTTTCAGTAATTAAAGAGGGCTTATAAGAATGATAAGGACAGACTTTTAAATAAGAACTGTAGTGATAGGACAAGGGCTAATGGTTTTAAGCTATAAGAGGGTAGATTCAACGTAGGTGTAAGGAAGAATTTTTTTTACGATGTGGGTGGTGAAACACTGGAACAGGTTGCCCAGAGAAGTAGTAGATGCCCCATCCCTGGAAACATTCAAGGTCAGGTTGGATGGAGCTTTGGTCAACTTAATCTAGTTGAAGATGTCCCTGCTTATTGCAGGGGGTTGGACTAGGTGACCTTTAAACGTCCCTTCCAACCCAAACCATGTTATGATTCTAAGAGTAAAACCAACCTACTTCAAATTTATGAGCTCCTGAGGTAGTTTTGTACTGAAGTGAGTCACAAAAAGGCAACCTGAGACTTCTCCAGTAAGAGGAATCTCTCCATTGTCCCGTATCTGAGACTGTTGCCGTGCCTGAGGACATTATGCATTATGGGCTGTCACACTACCTCTACAGCTAAAGAAGGGGAAACTCTAATAACTCAGCAGAAGAAAGGTAAGAGACTACCTGTTTTACCTGTGGCTGTCTTGAAGAGAAAAGATGAGTTCTTTAATTGCCTGTATTAGAAGCCTGGGGAAAAACAGGGATTCAGTCTGAAATACACTATGTATAACCAATGTAGAGTATAATTCAGGTAGATAAACACAGGCATCTGGTATCACTTGAGATGCCCTGTGGTTTCCTGCCTGGCATCCTCCTGATGACTGTGTTCAAGAGGCACAGGCAGATATGGAGAAAAGTATGAGTAATATAAACTAGCTTTAATGCTATCTTTAAGTTACAGGGAACAAGGCAACAGAAAATATGAAAAAAGAAGAGTAGAGAATAAAAGACTGTGTTCCCATGTTGTTTGCAGCTTCCACGATCTCTTTTCTGCACCACCACCCCTGGCCCCCTTCCCTGCCTTTGTTCTGATTACACCCACTCCTGCAATTCCCCAAATTCTGGACAAAATGACTAAAATACAGTATCAAAATATATATCAGCCTTTATACTATGTAAAATATAAAAAATATGGTATTACATTCCTTGCAATAAAATATGATGGGTAGATCAGAAAAACACAAGCATGACCATAAGAGTCAGTTGCAGACAGAGCATGTTACGAGTTGCTGTGTTGCACTGTGAAGATACTATCACACTGACTACCATGAACTTCCTAAAGTTCAGCAACCATTCACTGTATGGGATGTGGGCTTCATAAAGGTTCCTCTGCCTCTCACTTTCCTCTTGTGAAACGTATATCTTTAAATCATAAATTGATTTATGAATATATTTCATGATCACTGATTCCTGTCAACATGCTTAGTATTTCTCATGACACACACAAACAAACCCAGAAACTCAGCTTTTGTTATTTCCATTTTACATTTGTATTGACTTATTCAGAAAATACACAAAGCAACAGATATATAAGAAATAATTACATGGCAGAACCCTAGCTGGACTTCAGTCCCAAGGGCTTGGTCCACTGTCTGAAAATATTTTATTCCACTCTAAACAAGAACTACTGTGCTAATCCCCCTGGAATGCAGCATTTATTACTTACCTGGCAGGTGTGAAGTGTTGCATGCTAAACGGATTAACTCCCCCTCCTTCTCTCCACCTCCCGCTTTGTTCAGACAAAGCAGAAGTGGAGAGGGAGGAGATAATCCTCTTCAAATGGAGCATTTATTACCTTAGATGCCGGAATGAAATGCCTTTTGCTGAGGGGAGTTAGCACAAGAGACTCTACTTATACAAGTGTTAAACCCCATTGTAAACAAACTAAAGCTTCATACTAATCTGACAGCTGCTCTCTTGAGAAAGTTCAGGACTCTTTACTGCACTTTACAATAGTTAGAATTCCCAATATTTATGCCACATCCTTATTATTGGTATTGGGACTTTAGAATAACTTTTGATATCATCAGTTATAGTAGTTGTAAAGCAAAGTTGTGAGGATTTGTTTTTGTTTTTTAGAGGGGGGGGGGTTGGCTTTTTTTTTATTTCCTTGCTGTATTTTTTTTTCCTTTTTAAACTTTCAGATTTAGATCTGTCCAAAAGATCTGTCGAACTGTTCATAGAGATTTGGGTTGGATGGATTTTCTTGTTTCAAGAGCATCAATTCTTTCTGTTTCACACACAACTCTGTAAACAGTTCATGTTGTGGTTGTGACATTTCTGAGCATATTCCCAACACTTACCAAGTCCACTTGCTTAGAAAAGCTGGTTGAAAAACAGAATTGAACCTAAAGATACAAAGTAAAACCTTAACCAACAAAATTCTCTAAAAGAGGATTCTCTGCAGAGGCCTTATTATTTAGTAGTTTTATAATTTATTACACAGCCATATAACAACTGCACTGTAGGCACACAGAGCGAATGTCACACTCTTGGTTCTCAGAGCGCAGCCAAGTTGCCAAATCATACATTTAGACAGGTTTCATCAAATTCATGGCACGTGCTAACCAATAACAGTTTGTAGCATTCAGGTGGCTGTTTAGAAAATGTCAGAATTTCCCAACTTGCTCTGTTTTCTGTAGCATATCAGAAAATTTGGCTTATTTCATTCAAAGCAGAGAAGAAATGAAAGAGAATTAAATGCTGAAGTCTGTCTCAATAGATGCATTCTTCTAGAAGAGCTTAACTCCTACAGCTGTTTTTCACTCTCCTGCTTTAGGTGAATTTATACAATACATGGCTAAATGTATTAAATATGGTTTACATAATTTTCTGGCTACAGCTTCTTTAGCAGTTGATTACCCCCAACCCAGGTGCAGCTGATTGCTACAAAGCTGCTGGAGGAGTTTCTCCTGTGGTGGGTCCCTCCATTTGAGTCAAAATCAGCTGGGTCAGCACTGGGCCATGGCAGCCTGAGTCACCTGAAATCAGCCCTGTTTGTGCCCCTGCTCTGGGTCCCACCACGCAATTCTCTCCACCCTGGTGTCAGCACTGGTTCTACTCTGCACTTATTCTGGAACCATTTGGTTCAGAACTTGAAAACATAAGAAAATGGTTTCACACAAAGGTGAGTACCAGCAAAAAGGGCAGAGACCTTTACTCTGTGTGGCCATATGGCAAGAGGCGGGCTCTAGTAACTCCAGTTTAGGTTGGTCTTTTTTGTTTGACTTAAGCCCATTTTGCTGAAATGGAGCAATCAGTAGAGTTTTAGTCAACAGATTCACAGTTCAGCAGTTCCCTGTGGAACAGAGTACTAAAGCAGTGACTGTAGACAGTAACTTCTAGAACTGGAAGAAAAGTGCAGCAAGCCTTCTCTCCTTCTTGGAGCAGACAGAATAACAATTATGATTACACCAAAGGCTGTGGTTTGCAATCATAATCTTTATTGCTAGACATGGGGAATAAAGAGAGAAGTGATTGGTACAAGTAGGTAAGAAAGTATTCTAATAAAAATTGTTCCTTGGAGGTTGATAATTCTGTGGAAGCAACTTTGGGGAACATAACTCTGGCTGTGTCTTTGTAGCCTCAGGCAATTTCACTGAGTTCTAAATTTCCCTACAAAGTACTTAGTATATCTGTATTGCCAGAAGAATTTTTCAATGAAAAAGGTATCATTCTGCATGTTCTCATGCAAATTGAGCTGCAGGAGCAGGTTTGCCAATTAGGAAATCAGTACAGAGTCTGTACATACTTAATCTAGACTTCATTACAGAAAGCTTTAAGGACAAAGTCCCAACATGTCTACTCCTATTTTTAACTGTCATTCAGATGTATAAAATGCAAACAGCGCAGTGAGTGTTTCCAAAGTACGAAGAAACGAAGGAAAAGAAAATTGCCACGTAGACAGTATTTCCTTGTACTTACACCAGTTGGCAATGTAGAAGCTTGGTTAGACTGCCATTGATTAAATCACTGTCTTGTGCAGAACCTCTGATATTTTGTACTTTCCGTATCTCTCTTAACTGTGTGAAAACTTTTGTGTGTGACTTGCTTCTATTATTCTTTCTTTTGAGAGAATTTCTAATTCATTTGAAGCACTACCAGCTTTTCAGGATTCATGCAGAGCTTCAGTAACTATGCTTGCTTTTATTTTCAGCCTTTGATGATGTGCTACAGAAAAGAATTGAGGATAAATAGCATGCCTAGTATTGAAGTGACTAAAACACCCACTTTGTTCCAGAAATGTTGTTACTTTTTCTCAGTGCAGTCTTTTTATTCACTCCTGAGAAAAAAATCCTCTAAGCTAATTCAATGTTTGCATGTATTTGTTTTATACAATACAGAATGTTGTCACAGAAAATATTTATCCAAAATGTGCCTCTTTGAAGAACCAGAACATTCAAGAAGCTAGCATGGTTAATGCAAAAATGGGTTAGGATATATACAATCTCATTCATAATGCAAATACACATCTAGATTTTCTGTATAGAGCATTAAACTGTATTTTGCTGAGTCATAGGATCTGCTTGAGTGACAACGTGATTCACTGATGAGAGGATACTGTTTGAATTCTATTCTTTTTTTTTTTTTTTTTTAAGAGCTAGGTATTATCCTTGTGAATACTCGATAAAGGAGCTAAGGCTCATTATGCTTTCAGTAGATATTTTGTGAATCCAGATATTTCATTAGTGTATTATTTGTGATCTTTCCACTCACTATTCTCCTGCTAATAAATTTTTCAGGCAATAAAGGAACAGAAATACCTTAAGATCAGTTGAACTGAACAGCCAATGTAAATAATGTCATCCCTGTATAACACATCCAGAGCATTCCAAAAACGGTTATGAATTCAAAGTATGTTCACAGCCAATCTGCATGCCTCATAAATGTTTCACAAATTAATGAAAACCCAATATTTGTCAAATTTCTTTTTGATTAATATTATTCAGTTTGTATTTGTTTCGTCTCCAGCCTGTATTTTTTTCTTGCCTGTCAAGATAAAAGGAAATTGCAGTAGGATCTGAAACAAATAATAGAGGATGCAAGAGTGTCTTGTTATGTAACTGTATTTAACAACAGTGTTAGTAGGCCATTTTATATTCATTTGTAGGTGACACATGATTTCTCTGTGGACCAAAATAGCTTTTATTTGGTATTTCAACAATTTGGTATACCAAGTACCTTCTGAAAAAAGTGACTTACACTGGTGCTATGCAGGCTTTAATGACTCCTAGGCATACAATATTTTTTTTAAGAAATCCAGTATAGTTATCAGATTACTGGTGTGTAGTTTGCACTGAGTGAATTTACTTCTAAATAACCTGTCTTTTTTGGTTTTCTGACATAAAAAAATGTTCTTAGGCAGCAAAAGGTTGAATTGTGTCTCAGCCTTTCTAATGAGATTACCAACCCAACTTTAGCACTGTGGACACTATTACTCCTTTTACAGTCATCTTCCAGTACTGTGGGATCCATCATAGCTTGCAAAAGATCCTGGTAAAAGAAAGAGTTAGGTCGGATTGACTCTACAATGTGGTTGGTATATGCTATGGGAAGTGGGTGTGAAATGGCACAATAAGAATGCAAAGTTATGAAGGATTCTTTTTTCCCTCCTTTCCACCTATTTTCCTGGCTAATTGGTACCTACTGTCTGTTGAAAACAAAAAATATGGATGAGAGATAAGGGCAAATAACCTTAACCTATTACCAGAGTCAAAACGGTTTCCTTCTGTTCAGTTTAGAAGACTAGCTGGTAATTTGTTTGTGTAGGTGTATTGCAAAGACTGGCTGATAGAATTTTTTCACAAAAAATATTGTAAACCCCACATATTCTACAGTATTTTTCAAACATTTCCACAGAAAAAGTGTTTTAGGAGGTCAGTGTCTTTGGTCTAATTTCTCAGCACCTGACACATTTCTCATACAAAATATTCAACCATCATCCAACATGCGTTTGGTGCTCATTCTGTATAGTTGTTATTATTTCATTACAGAAAAAGCTCCTTCCATGTTTTGTGGCAGAGGGTTTTATTCTGTCTTTAAGTACATTTATGCATGCTGAAAGCTAGCTAAAGGAAAAGCAGATCCTTAGTCATCTTGGTGCCACAGCAGCACCAGCAACGAAAAGGAATAGGCTACAACTGGATTGCTGCAGTGGAAAGCAGCCTAATACAACAAGACTAGACACTTTATAGAGACAAGAACTTTCATATACTCACTCACTTATAAAAGTATCACAGTATAAAATACACCTAGCAAGATCTAAAAATTTACCTGTTCATGCCTTCAATGACCCATTGGGCAATACGGTTTCTTTACCTCTTTCAGTATATGAAAACCAATAATTTTTAGTACAGCCATACTCAGCTATTCATCACGTTCATGACAGGTGTGATAGTTTACAATTCCACAATTGCTACTAATAGCAGCTAAACAATTTTTCCTGTAAGAATCAACATAATGGGGGTGAGGGGAGGAGAGTGAGGGAGTGGCATTTTTTGCAGAGATCTGCAAAATACACACAATCAAATATACATGCACAGTTTATATAATTTAAAGAACAGTGGCAGGAACAGGGCTATCAAGATCATCAGGCAGAGGAGATATTGGCCTTTTGGCATCTGCCTTTTCAATGCAGAAAGTTCCCAGCTGTTTTGTCTATAAAAACTCCATGAAAAATTTTTTAGCTTACATATTCTTATGGCCTCTCTCTGTGCTGTCACCATCTTCCTTGGATAAACCAAGGTCAAGCAAATCAGCTAAGGGTGAAGCACAGAAAAATGGGGTGGGATGGTTATCACACCTGAGTGATTAACTATTGGCAATGGAACTCAAATACGATACCTTGAAAAGCAAAAAATTTGTTAAACTAAATTATGTTGTAACCTGAAAATTATAAAGGCAAACGACTGAAGTTAACTTCAAATATTTCTTGGCAATAATTGATTTTTATAGTACATATTACAGAAAGTAGCAGCAGGGTTTTTTCAGCTCTGGAATGATAGACTTGTGTATCAGGAGAATTAGAAGCAAATGTGATATATATCAAATGTTTCTTATTAAGAAAATAGTTATGTAAGGAAGATGTCCTTCCCATCTTCAGAACCAGGATTTCTGAATTATCCCTTTATATCAATGCCTATTTCCAAAATGAGAAGAAAGGAATGTATAACATGAAGAACAATCCCGAATGGTCCAAATAAAGAACTGAAAAATGGACATAAAAGCAGGAAATTCAGCTCTATATATACTGTTGACATTTTGCAAGCCAGCTCTTGACCATAGAATGATTTGTTGTGGCCTACTACACTTGCTCCAGAAGATCTCTTACATCCGTGTAAGAGGGGTAGTAGGTACAATAGTCATTTTCCTGCAATACCTGGAACAGACATTTATACTTATTAGTGGTACCACCCTTGAGAACGGCTCTGACCTTGACAACTAGTATTTACTACTGAGAAGGTTGCTCTGCTTTACATCAAACTGTATAAACTTAGATAGGAAAAAAGGATTTCCAGGAAGACTAATTTCAAAGGATTAACAATTAAGAAAGCATCATAATTATCATACTTGCAGTCTATACAGAAAATTGAATCCTTATAATGGTTCCAGTGCTTTCCCCCTTTTTCTTGCTCAGTTATAGCTGAATAAGAAATACTTGGATTAATATTGATATTCCCAGACCAAGATTTAACTGAGGAGTTTCCTAGAGGAGTGGGAATATAGCTAGCTGTTATCTGGGTGATATTTTCCTTCTGCCTAGCATGTTTAGCTGATCCTAAGTGTAAACTCTTTTGACAAAAGTACTATGTACATCGACAAATATGAAGTTATTTACTGGCAGATAAATCTCTGGACATAGTGTTTTAATTTTGTAACCAAGAACTGAATACCAGCTAGCCCATACACAGGAACAAATCCTTTGAATAGCTGTGTGTTGTTACAATGTGCTATTAGACCCCACATGTATAAAATATCCCACCAGTGACTTTGTCATTTCCCAGCTAACTAATTGCAGAGAGCCAAGGAGGCTCCTTTAGGAAAGCCATGCTTAGAGAATGTTTACAAATAAACAGCTGGTGTGGGCCCAACCATTTCCTGAATGGTTGCTGGTGTTAGTTTCTGATCTGCTGCTGGCAAGGAAGCTTATGCAAAACTCTTAGGAAATGATGGGAGAATGGATGGGACAGAGAGCACAGGAGAAACCTGAGCACCCTGCTCATGCGGATTCACAGTCATACAGGTACACGGATATGCACATCCACAGGCTCACACTGGTTAGAGCAGGGGTGCACTGCATGCTTAGTTCTTCTGTAGTAGGGCCTATACTGATAGGACAAAGGCAAGTTTTAAACTAAAACAGGGTAGATTCAAAGTAGGTATAAGGAAGAAATCTTTTACAATGAGGGTGGTGAAACACTGGAATAGGTTGCCTAGAGAGGTCGTAGATGCCCCATCCCTGGAAACATTCAAGGTCAGGTTGGACAGGGCTCTGAGCAACCTGATGTAGTTGAAGATGCCCCTGCTCATTGCAGGGGGTTGTACTAGGTGACCTTTAAAGGTCCTTTCCAACCCAAACCATGTTATGATTCTATATTTCTGTGCAAGGAACAGCTGTAAGACATAGTGGGGACTATCTGACCAGGTCAGTCACAAGCTTCTGACCGAGTCACAGTCCACAGGCAGTGCTAGTTAACCACTGTTTTGAACAGTGTTATTTACCGTTCAATCTGCCATATGTAAGGACAAGGAAGTAACATCAACTTCATCAGGAAATTAATTAAGTCTGCCAGGGTTGGTTGTGTGTAGACCTCCATTTGACGAGACAGCAACTGCTCTCAAGTGTGTTCAGAGCCCCCTATAACTTAATGTTTACATGCAAGATGTATTTAGACTTTCAGAGAAGTGATGGGAATAATGCTTGGTTGTCTTAACCTCTGTGTCTCCTACAAAGTTATGAGTACTGGTTTAATTGTGGTTAATTTCATCTTTTTATACAATAGCTGGCCAGGAAGATAAAATACTTCTTCGTTACACAGAAGTAGGAAATATCCTGTGTCTGCCTGAAGTTTAAGTTGATCACAATTCTTCTCAAGAGGAACAAGCCTGAAGATTTAGGCTTCAGCCGTGCTATTTGTCTAAACAGCCATACCTGCCTGAGAAGACTCTATGATCAATATGTGAACTTTCTTATACTGTCAAAACTGAAGTGGGAAGTGAACAGCCTTCCTTATTTTTTAATGCTTTTCACCTCTTTTACATTCTTTAGAGTATCACTGATTTAAGTAGGTAAGAGTGGCTAGCATAACACTAATTAGCTTAGAGGAAATGATGAGCAGCTTTTTCAGCTTCTGGCTTTCCATTCTCCATTTTGGTTATGAGACGACCCTTCTTTCTGTATCCCTGAATCAGCATTTTTCAAAAAGAAAAAGAAAAAAATGGAGAAGTTATTTATTTCAACTTGGAAAAAATTAAAATGTTTAAGCATTTTGTGACACTCTGTCCCACCTCACATGAGATAATTGTAGAGAGCGAGTATTTATCTGACAATGTGAAGTGAATACTTCAGAGGTTTTATTATCTACTATTTCCCTTCCTCTTTTGTAAAAACAAGTTTTGATGGAAATCAGAAGCAGCCCTGGAAAAGAAAGGCAGTGTCAAATTACGTGCCAGTCATAAATGAAAAGAATAGCAAACCCATATATTTTATACACTTATGTATAGAAAGTTAGCTGAAGATATGTGCTGTAGTTCAGAAAATGATCTATATCTCAGGTTTTACAATAATAAAGATATTAATGTCAGTAGATTTTCTTATAACAATTTCTGCAGTCCCAAAATGATTTGGATTAAGAAGTAAAGAACTAGATTTTTCTGAATTTCTCAAGAAAAAAACAAACAAGCAGGTCCCAGATTCCCAGTTATCATCTGGGAAAAAAAAAATAAACAAAAAGGAGAAACAAAACCAAACTCCAAATTAAAATTAAAAGTGCATACAGAAAGATGTGATAGATGTAGTTGAAGCTAACATAGGACTGCCAAGAGAAGAGAGGGCAAACATTCAATTCCTCCATCAAAATTTGATAACATAGACAGTTAAGTGTTCTTCAGCTTGGAAAGTTCTGGCTTCAGGTCTTGTTAAACTACTCTCCAGTGAGAGGTCAGAAGTAACCTTAAGTAGTTGATATGAGTGACTATCCCTCCCGCCCACAAACTCAAGAAATGAAAGCTGAACAAACTGATGAGTAATGAGATGAATGTTCTGTAGTAATTATATCTGCGTTTTTATTTACAAATATCTGATAACTGAGATACAAAAGGAAAAGTTTATTTTAATGAGTTTGAATAGGGGTTTCCATGAAAACTGGTAACAGCTATTAAGTGGCATTGCCAAACATGATAAAGGAACAGAGAATATATCCACCATATAAAGCTGTATTTGAGAATTGTCCAGGACACTGAAATTTCTGATCTTATCAAAAGTTTCTTTAGAACTTAAAATCCATACATTTAGTCTAAATGTAAGAGATTGGTTAAGCTGGTCCTAATGTATCTAAAATGTACTAGGTGAACCCTATGCTAAAAGTATTTCTTTTTCCTCATTGTCTATTTATGGAGCCTCTGGTGATGTACTGAGGCTGATACATCTGTACCATAGATGTTAAAGCAGGTGAGATGAATGTCATACTTACTGTTTAATTGCATCCCAGGTATGACATAAAACCCCAGAGAATAAGTGGTTTGATTTAATCCTATGTCAGAAAAAGAAACTCACCTACTGATTTATAAAGAGTACTTCCCTAAAACATCTATATGTTCTTTCAAGGAGTCTTATTCAAATACTCTCCAGTTCTGACCCTTGCCCATTTATAAAATCTGAGACATTTATCACGGTTTCAAAGTGATTTCCCTTTTCCCTACATTCACTTTAGACTTGTCTGGAGAAAAACCTCTACATCTTAAAGGTTCCTACAGGATATTTTTTATCACTATTTAGTGTTGTACACAAAAGCCACTGTAAAGTTTCCAAAAAATTCTTCCAAAATATCCATTATGATTTTAAGAAGTTGTGATTTTTGTTTGACTTGAAACTTCACAGATTTTCTTCAAATACTGTAGTGGATCCAGTCAATGTGAAATCTTCAGCTATATTGTCAGTCAAAATGCAAATCAAACTCTTTCCTAAGCCAGGAAGAAAAGACAAAACTTCTTTCAAAACAGGCTTTCAAAGATCCATATGAAAATCTGTACAGAAATGAAGCAGCCTCAGGCAGCAAGGCAATTAGACACAAACAGTATTTGTACAGTATTACTGTGCTGCTTACAGAAACTATGAAAACTATCATTTAGTAGCTATTATTTTTCTGGTTTAGTTGCAGTTTCTATCTCTTTCCTAAACTAAAGAGCATAGGTGAGGGCTGTTAATGGGGCAGCAGAGAAATGGCTTTGAACCGTTTTAGTCTCCATCTCCCTGTGACCTCTGGATTTTTGGCAGAATAGGCCAGAGTAGCGGCAAGTAATTCCATTAGCCACCCCATCTAAATTGAATAAAATGAAATCATCACAAGAGGTGGAAATATCACCCTGTTCAAAAATCTATGTAGTCTTATTATCAGAGATCTATCAGATGTATTATCAGAGCCCCCCAAAAAATAATACAACCATATAAAGGAAAGCCCCTAGACAATTTCACAGCAGCTTTTATCTGGTTCTCCTGGAGGCAAAGTAGTAATATATTGCCACGGACTTTAACCTTTGTTTGTACTGGTTCAGTTAACTGCTGAAGTAAGACAAAGGTCAAAGGTTCCAAGGAAAATCTGATTTTTTTACTAATTTACTCTTAAATCACCATGTAAGTCAGATGATGACTTTGCATGACTACATTGTGTCCAAAAGGAAGCCCATAGTCATGTTACTCTGGATGAACTGCTACAGAGTTCTATCTGTTCTGTGTAGCACTTCGCTCTTATTTCTGCTGTGCCCATAAAATACTAACAAGCCCTTTGTGAAGATCCCATGTTAAACATAAATATTTTTAGCTAAGTGTGATATAGGTACTAAGGGGTGCCTAAATTAGTTGAAAATCAGTAAAATTAATGACATTTTCTGGAACCTGCTACTGTACCATACACGCTTGAGATTTTTACTGAGTGGTATATTTTATACTGACTCTACATTATTCTTGTGCTTATCATTATATCTTTCTTTGTACACAGAGCTGATACACACACTTTAATCATTCATTGTTCCACAGCTTGTTACTTAGTTGTTATCTAATGCCATAATGATTTCTCTGAATGTCTTGGATCACCTCTGTATTCTTGTTCATTGGCAAAAGAAGCTAAATATACATCTTTTGTTCATTCTTCACATCTGATATTGTGGCAGCTGTAGCCTCTGTTTAGTGGCTCTGTCATTTTGGAGACAGTTATAATATGAACCTGACCGGATAAATAAAGACATACATTTCAGCTGGAGCTAGTCTCTGATCAGGGAATATGCTGTGAAAATACTTGAAAATCTCCATCTTCCAAAGAAGAAATTAAATGCAGCCTTCAAAGCTGGTGGGATAAAAAAAAAAAGATCAGGAAAACAACAGGCAGAAGATGGAATTTATAAAAACTTAATGAGCATACTTATTTTAAACGATAATGAGTATGGGGAATAAAGTTTGGGCTGATAATAACATATCTAGCAGCCTTGGAGCAGTTCTGCATAAAAAACAAACACTTTCATAATTTCTGAAAACTTTCAGAAAATTGCAAAAGAAATATTTTTAAAAGAGTTACATAGCCCACAGCCAGGACACATACATACGTGCATATCTATTTCCTTTTGATTTTCTCTGCTTGTCTACCAAAGGAAGTGATATGTTCCTCTAATTCCAGAGGTATATCATGATGTTGCAGTTTCTCTGTTTAAGTCCTACTTTTGACCTTTGGAAAGATAGTTGCATTTTGCTAGTATACTTCTCAAATTTTCTATTTGGATACTAATAAAAAAAAGTTAAAGGGTTAGGAAGGCAATTTCTGTCATTTTATTATAAAATTGGATTACATTGCATTTTGTTACTCAATTATCTGAGGGATCTGTAAAGGTCTTACAGGGAAAATTACATTTATGACTTCACAAGGATTGTTGCTGAGTACTGAGAAGTAGAATAGCAATATATCTACACTAATAGATGTGCAAGTAAAAACATTGCCTAAGCTGTTTCTCTTTAATATCTTGATGTTATAAAGCTATGCTGCATTGCTGTTCCCTCATGGTACTACTATGGTAAACAGGTAAGAGGGCAATATTGATTAGGCTGAATATGAAGGGAAGCCTACGAAAAGGAAATGTATCCATCAAATTTTCTGTAACTCCTTAGGAAAGTAGATGGCCTTCATAACCTTGAATGTACCCATTTTCTTTCTAGACATTATTCTGTGCCTTTGCAGAATTAGACTTTACAATTGATAGAACCATCTCTTTAAAGATGCAACTTTCATGTTTAGACAAACTGCTGGTGTATTGCAACTCAATAAAGCTGACAATCTTGATTGTCTGTTTGATGTAACCATGGAAGTCAGTGAAGAAAAATCACCGGGGCAAAACATTTCATGGAAAAAAAAGATGAGTTCTGTGTTTTCAATTCATCTGTAAAAGCCATTTTAAGGAGCTGAGAAACAAAACCCAGCAAAACCGAACAAATTGCTCACAGAACATTTTTGATCTATTTTTAATGTAACCCTAATGGTGGTAGGAATATTCTTCTTTCTAGTATTTCTACTGAAGTCTCCCCTGAAGTGTTTGTATTGAATTCAACTGCAAGTTGACTCAACTAGCAGTGACAAGAAACTTATGAAACACTTATCCGAAAGGCAGGATCTAGGAAACAGAAGTCTTTGCTTTGATATCTCTAATTTGGGTGAGGTGTTATAAGTAATCAATAACCTTCCGCAAAGATGAGAAAAAGTGTTTCTGCAGTAGATGGTCTTCCTTTTTATTTAATCTCATCTTCTCAAATACTTTTCAGTTGAGGTTTTCCAGTAAGTACTGAGGGGAGTGCACATGCACTGTCACATACTTATGTTGGATTAAACTGAGTGTTATGATTAAATAACAGTTGTGTAATGCTCTGCTTGGACTTAGCATGCTGCTGAATGAGTCATTGAGCAAACGCACAGGTATACAGAGTACTCTCAATTTGATTAAATAAGAAATATCTAAAGGAAATGAAGGTTGTGAGGAGTGTTACATACAATGAAATATAAACATAAGTTTTATTTCCTTATGATTTTCTTTAGACGTATAAACATAGCTGGGGAAGGTATATAAGCAGGTATGTAACCTTAAACTTATGAGTGACCTGTTTTATTTAACTGGGATTTCTCTTCTACAATCCTTTAAATGCCATTTTCTCAATTTACCTTCCAGCCTAACTATTAAAAAATATACAGATGTGATAGAAGACTAGGGGATTCCAAGACACCAGAAAGAGTTTACTTTCTGTGTTAATGTGGGCAGTGGATGTTTGCTGAAAAAGGAAAAAAAAAAATCAACACTTGTAGGAGAAACAGACAAAGAGGCTGGACACTGCCAAAAAGAAAAGAAAGTCTGGTAAAAATGTAATAGCAAGACTGTTTTGTATGTACTTAGCAAAAAATCTATTGGATTCTAATACTAGGGGACCTAATTTCAAAGTATTTAAGTGGAATGATTGAGTGATAATATGATGAACAACTGATTTATGGGAACTAAACCATACTGGATTACCAGTATGGCTTGACTTGTTTCCATAACCACATACAGAACACACCCTTTTTTTTGTGCATTCCATGAAGCCTTGTTCATACACAGAATGAGACCATGGATTAGCAAATTGCCAATACTGAAGAAGAGACAATATGAGAAATAAGTATCAAAATATGTAATTAGAGAAGGCAAAGAAATCCTTTTATATGTATAGGATGCCCTTGTAAATCTAGCAAATACATACCACCAGCTAGTCCTGCACTTCCATATTTTCAACCTTAATGTGTAATTAACATTTCCAAGTATGTGTAAATCCCTCTAGAATAAATATGGAATACTTAAAAAAAAAAAAAAAAAAAAGAAGAAGAAGGAAATATTGGTTTATTTTCATATACCAAGGAGCTTTTATGCATACAGGTCACATTTCTGTACTGTTTTGCTCCTGGAAATGTACAAATTTCCATTGCACATGGAAATTTTCATGGTAGCAGCTTTCTATAATTGCTGACTTTGGCTCCAGCAAGGAAAGCACTGAAGTACAGGCCTAGCTAGCACTACGAAGATACGAAGTATTTGTATTCATGGAATCAAACAGGCAAGCAAGAAATCCTTTTATTAATCTCCTAGATGCACAATGGTTGTAATATACATTTCATAATTGTAAGCATTTAATTTACATGACCTTCAAAATAAAACACACTTCTTGCTTCAGAAATGCTACATTTTCATTTTTGAGATTGACAGGTCCTAGGACAGGTAGAGTTTATGTATGGAATTGCCATTTTATAAGTCTACAATCAACTTCACAAAATAGCCATGCAGGAACTAGAAATCTGAGCTCTGGTTTTCAGTGATTATAAACATGTTCTTAAATACATGAAGTTTGCTATAGGCTTCAAAGAAAGTTCCATGATTTGCTTTTCTATAAAAACTATTCAATAGACTAGGAAAACTTTAAAAGAAATATTAATCTGTAGAGCCTGTGAAATTCAAAGATTAAGAATGTGACTTCATCTTAAAATAAATTCTGTTCATCCACGCCTTATCTCTGTAGCCAGAAGACCTTTATACCACTATTTACCAATGAACATTTTCACCCAAGGAATGACATGTTTTGAGTAGTTCTGAAACTCACATAGTAACTCATATTCCTTATTAGCTGGAAAACACCCTTTAAATTGGATTTTTATGGCCCCCACTCCAAATTTATAGCTGGACTCTATAAAATGCGATGCTATTTTTAATTTGATTATGATTTTATACAAGATAAGTATATAGCTACTCTAAAACAGTAGAAAATGTGATCTTAAAAAAGTTGACAAAGATAGTTGTGATATGATTTTGTATTTATGTATGTTTTGAAAAATAATGAATTTATATTTTGACAAATGATACATACTTACAGGAAGAATGAGTGAGATGTATGAATTGAAGATTTCTAAAACAAGATCTCAGTTCTCCATTTTTGAAGATTTTGCAATTCAGTAGAATTATGAATATGTATAAACTATTTTTTACCATTTAGCAGTTTATAAGAAACACACAAGTTAATTTCCAGCTTTTCATTAAAGAAAACTGTGCTAAATAGAGAAATGTTCTAGTCAGTAATTACTGTGTAAGCAAAGAAATGCCATCTCTCGACTGGTTACTCTAGTTATTTACTTGCATTCCCATAGTCTTACTTCAAAAAACTGTGTTTGCAGGTAGCCACAGGCATTTCCTAACCCTTATAACTTGTGTTTCTATCAGAGATCTGCATGAATGAAAGAAATCTCAAAGCCTTTTTAGGAAAAAACCTCTCTATTTAAATATAGTTAAAAGGTTCCTCTGTGGAGTCCCCAGAGTATCAGGGGAGAAAATGTAAAATTGTTTTCCAGTTGCTCTGGTTCCTTCTTTACTATGACTATTTTTCCTGGGCCCAAATTGCTGCGTCCCCTATAACGCCCTGACCCTTACCTAAGAGAGACCAGCTTTGCCTGTTGTGACCATCAGGGACTAAAGGTGTTGGTGTGCTTCAGCTACAGGCAGACAGCACAGTGGAAGTCAGCCCTGCTGCTGGATTAAGGCACAAGATGTGCCTCCTCATCTATATGCCTCCAACACTACTCCCTGGCAGACAAAAAGCCTAGGAGCCTGCAAGTCTTGTAACACCTTTCTGCATACTGCATTGGGTCCCTCTGGGAAGAAACACAGGTGGACTCATCTACCACAAAGGAGTTAACTGATGTGTTTTGGCATCTAACACAGAATTGTAGATTTGTTTAGGTTGGAAAAGACCTTTATAAGATCAGGTCCAATCCTTAACCTAACACTGCCAAGCCCACGACTAAGCCATGTCCCCAAGTGCATATCTACATGTCTTTTAAATACCTCCAGGGACGGTGACTCAACCACTCCCCTGGGCAGCCTGTGCCAGTGCTTGATAAACCTTTCCGTGAAGAAATGTTTCCTAATATCCAATCCAAACCTCCCCTGGCACAACTTGAGGCTGTTTCGTCCTGTCCAATCACTTGCTACTTGGAAGAAGACACTGACAGCCATCTTGCTACAACTTCCTTTCAGGTAATTGTATCATAGAATCATAGAATTTATGAAATGGTTTGGGTTGGAAGGGACCCTAAAGATCATCTAGTCCTACCACCCTGCTAAAGCAGG
Organism: Falco naumanni; assembly: GCF_017639655.2. Lineage (NCBI taxonomy): Eukaryota > Metazoa > Chordata > Aves > Falconiformes > Falconidae > Falco > Falco naumanni. Next base: position 49,014,106 of record NC_054058.1, on the reverse strand, counting down.
TTCACCTAGAGCAGGTTGCATAGAATTGTGTCCCGGCAGGTTTTGAATATCTCCAGAGAAGGAGACTCCACAGCCTCTCTGGGCAGCCTGTTCCAGTGCTCTGTCACCCTCAAGGTAAAGAAGTTTTTTCTTATATCAGATGGAACTTCTTGTGTTTCATTTTGTGCCCATTGCCCTTTGTCTTGTTACTGGGCACTACTGATGGCTCTGGCCCCATCCTCTTGACACTCGCTCCTAAGATATTTGTATACATTGATAAGATCCCCTCTCAGTCTTCACCAGGATAAACTTGCCCGGCTTTTTCAGCCTTTCCTCATAAGGGAGATGCTCCAGTCCCCTCACCATCTTTGCTGCCCTCCGCTGGACCCTCTCCAGTACTTTCTTGTCTTTCTTGGACTGGGATGCCCAGAACTAGACACAGCACTCCAGGTGCAGCTTCACCAGGGCAGAGTAGAGGGGGAGGATAGCCTCCCTTGACCTGCTGGTCACACTCCTCCTCATGCACCCTCATGCAGCATTGGCCTTCTTGTCCGCAAGACCACACTGCTGGCTCATGGGCAACTTGTCCACCAGAGCTCCTAGGTCCTCCTCTCAAAGCTGCCTTCTGGCAGGTCAGCCTCAGCTTGTACTGCTGCATGGGGCTGTTCCTCCCTGTGTGCAGGACCCTACACTTGCCTTTGTTGAACTCTGTTAGGTTCCTCTCTTCCCAACTCTCCAGCATGTCCAGGTCTTGCTGAATGGCAGCGCAGCCTTCTGGTGAATCAGCCACTCCTCACAGTTGTTCCAAACAAGTAACTTGCAAACTTGTTGAGGGTACACTCTGTCCTTCATCCAGCTCATTGATGCGTATGTTGAATGAGACTGGACCCAGTACTGACCACTGGGGAACACTACTAGCGTCAGGCCTCCAGCCAGACTCTGCTCCATTAATCACAGCCCTCTGAACTCTGCCATCCAGCCAGTTCTCACTCCACCTCACTGTCCAAGTAGACCCTAGCCTTTCTCATTACATCCCTCCATACTTTGACAATGTTCCTATATTCCTCCCAAGTGGCCTCTCACTTTTTCCATGTTCCGTAAACTTCCCTCTTCTGTTTGAGTTTTGCCAGAAGCTCCTCGCTCATCCAGGCAGGTCTCCTGCCCCCTTTGTTTAATTTCTTACTCATGAGGATGAACTGATCTTGAGCTTGGAGGAGGTGATGCTTTAGTATTAGGCAGTTTTCTTGGACACCCCTACTTTCTAGAGCCCTAAATGCACGGGATTCCTCCAAGGAGGTCCTTGAAGAGCCAAAGTCAGCTCTCCTGAAGACCAGGGTTACAATCCTACCTAGCACCCTGCTTCTTCCACACAAGATTTTGAAGTCCACCATGTCATGGTCACTGCAGCCAAGGCTGTCCTTGAGCTTCACATTCCCCATCAGCCTCTCCTTGTTGGTGAGAACAAGGTCCAGCAGCTCACCTCTCCTTGTTGGCTCCTCCATCACCTGTGTCAAAAAGTTACCATCAGTGCTCTGCAGGAACCTCCTGGACTCTGTGTGCTTAGCTGTGTTGTCTTTCCAGCAGACATCAGGATGGTTGAAGTCCTCCATGAGAGCCAGGGGCTGTGATTGTGAGGCTATCTCCAGTTGTCTGTAGAAGGCCTCATCGACTTGCTTTTCCTGATCAGGTGGCCTGTAGTAAACACACACAACAGTGTCACCCATGTTAGCCTGCCGCTTAATCCTCACCCATAAGTATGGATCTGCTGTCTCTTACTGTTTCTTCTCTCACCATTCCGTGCAACTGAAAGGATAAAGGGGAAAGCTACTTTTGCTCCTGACCCCTTAATCAGTCATCTCAAGGCTGTGAAGTCTTTCTTGATTGCCCTAGGACTTTTCTCGTTGCAACTTCATTGCTGCTGAAAAATCAATAATGGATAATAATCTGAGGGCCATACCATGGTAGGAAGCTTTTTCCTGACATCTTTAACTCGGGCCCCAGGGAGGCAGCAGACTTCTGTAAGAAGTGGGTCTGGTCTGCACGTTGGGCCTCCTGTTCCATTCGGAAGGGAGTCTTCTATGACAATGACCCATTTATTTTTTCTTCATGGAAGCAGTTCTGATGCAGGACGTAGGCCGACTTAACATTGGTGACGCCTCCATGCTAAATGAACCATCATCCTTGCCATTTTTCAGTTCCACTTGCTAAGCCTTACACTTACTATGCATGGGCACCTGGGCAGGTGGGGTGGTCACCTGCCTGTTGTGCTGAGCAGGAATTCGTTGTCATTGCCTCCTATCCCTTAAGTCACTGTGCTCAGCCAGGCGGAGTGAGGATAGGGTATCATCTATATCATGCGTCCTGCCAGCCTGTTGGGCCTGTCCCAGTAGAGGTAGGGCATAGTTCCAGTAGTTTCTCTCTATCTCGTGCTCCCGATGTTCCTCAACCTACTCACCTCCCCGTGGTGCTCTGTCACTAAGTGGGTTCCTGTGCCTGGGCTCACCCCCCACGAGTGTGGTCACTGCTGCTGTCTGGCACTGGTACAAGAGCAGGGCACAGCCTGCACCTGCCACCTGGGTGGCTGCGTGCTCCCACAGGAGCTCTGTCTGGGCAGCTGCATTAGTCATGGTGGGTGCAGAGCTAAGAGAGGCCATGGCTTTCTGCCGAGTGGATGTCATTGGTCCTGGTTGAGCTGGCAGAGTTTCAGTGCCCTTCCTGCGTGCCCTTCTGCACAAACCGCCATGCCATGCCCTGTTCGCTTGCCCTGTTGGGTGCACCCCTGGCCACTAGCGCCCCCTAAGGGTTACCCCAAGCTTGGCCACCGTTGCTCCTGGCCCTTCCCAGGTCCCATCGGCTGCTGTGGTGCCAGCTGCAGCCTCCCAGCAGTCCGCCAGTTTGGGAACCTCCCTGCACACTAGAGTGCTACACTGCTGATTGCGCCAGTGCGGAAGCCACTTGCCTTGGCTGGGCTTTGGGCTGTGCATGTTCAAGGACTCCTTTGCTTAGGCTTGCTTGGAGTCTGGCACGAAGCATGTGGTTGGATACAAACAAAGCTGATACTTTTCAGCTTGGCTGTGTTTTAGATCATATTTCTAGTATATAGGCTATACTTAGACATCTCATCTTCATCCATTTTCTGCTAGTGCAGAAATGATTCAGAAGCTGCAGTATCTCTGAGTAGAAAGCACACTCAGGCTGCTGGTTAAACTGGTTTCAATGGCCCTCTATTTCATGAAGTCATGCAAAGCAGCTGGTATATTCATGGCTTTGAACGTAGTAAAATTAAGACTAAGATAGGATTTAAGAACTCTTTCTTCAGGCGGGTTCAGCTGTGTGTTTAGATATACTTCATCTGGAGCAACATATCCTTCTTCTATTCTGGGGCTTTATAGCTACTATTCAAGAACTGTAATTTATTGAAAAAGCGTGGTGATCCATAAATTGAATTTTACAATGATAAAATGTTTGTTTTGAAACACAACAAAGAAAGTACTTACAAACTTCTAGCCTGTAACCAGGTTTCTCAGTTTTCCTATGAATATTGACAGGTACACTATTGAGCCTGTAGTGATACGATTTTGTCAATAAATGCATAATATTTTAGACAGTGAGAACTTTCTTTTTTTCTACTCATCATGTAAAGAGAATTCTTGTTTAGAAACCCATAACTCAGTATGTTCAATTAAAATAGCACAGAAAATTATTTTATTGGCTTGGTACATTGACATGCTGTACTCCTCAGTTACTTAAAGTTTGTTAACAAGTTAGAAGATCTGATAACACCAAGACAAGCACTGAAAAGTAAAACAAATATTTTCCACATTGCCACCATTTCAGAACTCTGAAATGCCCACAGTAACTCCTTTGCCTCCCCATTTATTCAAGGACTCGCATATTTCTATATCATGCTGTAAATGAGACACACTGAAGGTCAGAAAGAACTTTGTTCCAGGTCTAAACCTTACTAATGCAACCATGTAGCTCCAACCAATATTTTTTTTCAGGAAATACTGTTGTCAACTCTGTCAGCATTTCACAGGAATAAAAATGGTAACACACTTTTTCTGTGATATGATTCATGTATTAGGTGGAGCTTGGGACAGACTTTTTCTTTTTAATTCTCTCTCTCTCTCTCTCTTTTTTCTACATTATCTTGTTATTTCTAGAGATTTCTGTTTCTAGACATATCTCCCACAACACCACAAATGTCTTTCAGGGAGCATGATGGTCAGGTTTTACGTGACCTCCGTTTTCTTCTCTGACGTTTTATGTCATTGGCAAGGACTAAACCTTGTCAGTGGAGCTCTTGTCTGATTATCAAGGCTTGAGGGTTTGTTTTTGAATGTTAGTAATTTATCTGACTGGAGACAGAGCTTCCAAACTGTGAATCTTTGTATAAATTTGGGTCTTATTGAGTTAAGCTGTCTCTGGTTTTGCTGTCAAACAGAAAATATTTAGTAAGTCTGAAAGAAAACAGATGCTTTTCTTCAGGATGTTAACCTATTTCCCTTGACTCTTACCACTAATTGATCTTGTCATGTAAACATTATGTTATTATAGTTTCTACAATGTAATTTTGTGAAGGAACTAGGAGATATTTTTCATTATTTTGAAGAGGAAGTTGTTGATTTCCACCAATTCTGTTTGCCAGTTCTGAAACATGTTTCTTTTATGCCATTGTATTCCTTTTTTCATTACCTGTTACTTCAAGTTCTACCAGATGTTTACTCTATTTTACACGAACTGTGTTTCATTTAATACTCTCCTGGTTTTGGCTGTGATAGAGTTACTTTTCAGTAGTTGGCACAGTGCTGTGTTTTGGATTTGGTGTGAGAATAATGTTGATAATACACTGATGTTTTAGTTGTTGCTGGGTAATGTTTATACTTAGGCAAGGGCTTTTTAGTTTCTCAGGCCCTGCCAACAAAAAGGCTGAAGGGGCACAATAAATTGGGAGGGGACACAGCCAGAGCCAGCCAAAGGCATATTCCATACCACAGAATGTCATGCTCAGCATAGAAACTGGGGAGAATTAGCTGGGACCTGCTGACGACTGCCCAAGGACTGGCTGGGCATCGGTAAGTGGAAGGTGAGCAGCTGTGTTGTGCATCACTTGTTTGAGGTTTTTTTTTTTCTTTTTGGATTTTATTCCTTTCTCCCTCTGTCTCCTTTTCATGACAGTTGTTGTCATTGTTCCTATTATATTTTTAAATTTTATATCAGTTATTAAATTGCTCTTATCTCAACCCATGGGTTTTACCTTTTTTCCCAATTCTCCCCATCTCACCAGGGGAGCGGGAGGAGTAAGTGAGCAGCTGCATGGTTCTAAGTTGCCAGCTGGGTTTAAACCATGACAATGTACACATTTTTATTAACACCTGTAAATTGCAAATAAGAAATGAAAGTTGTAAATATATAGTAAAAATTTAATTTTAGGAGGAGTACTATAGGTATCAGTGCAGGTATGGGAAGACTCAATGAAAATATCTCAGTGGGAATATTTAACAAGACAAATATTTTGTCCTATATAGAAGTAGCTGAGTCAAAATAATAATAATTAAAAAATGCTTGATTTAAATACATCTTTACTCCTTTCTTGTTATCAGAAAAGTAGTAACATTAACATTTGTACTATATTGTGTATAGATCACTTCCATTATGTCAAACTCTTTTTCATGCATGATTTTAGTTATTTGAAGGTTTTTCTGCATCAGGTTGGGGGTGAGAATGCAGCCTGAAGGCATGCTGGACACAGCACCGTGCAGCACAATGTACAGTCATCTCCAATCACAATCACTGCATCCCACTCCTTTATCCACATAAAGCTTACCTTTCCAGATATATTGTAATTACAGATTATGTAAACAACAGAGGTTTCTCAAGCCCTATATACAAGATTTAATAGAACACATGTTGCTTATTTGAGGTCACTAACTCCTTGAATACAAAGCCTTTTGCAGGGCTCCCAGCATCCTGGTGCAGTCTGATCTTTGTCTACTGTATTGTATCTCAAACCAGCTCAAAAAAAAAAAAAAAAAAAAAAAAAAAAATTACACCGGTTTTACTAGTTGTTTATGTGTTACAGGACAAGAGCCAAATTCTTACTATAGATTTACTGTAAATAGAATGAATGTTATAACTAATAGGAGCTGATTCAATTATAATTCTATTAAGGTCAGAGGCTCAGTGCTACAGTTCTTTGTCAGACAACTTCTTACTGAAATTAGTGGTACAAATGAACCTGAAGAACATTAATTAGAAATGATTCAGCATCTTAAAAGGGATGCTTCAAGTTTATATTCAAACATAAATCTGAAATTATAAAATTTATGGCATTGACTTCTGTTATGGGACTAGAGACCATCAAATTTTGCTCATACTCTGTTATTTCATTTTATTTTGTCCTTCTTCTTGTAAGTCAACTTACTCTCTCTACATCTGTTTTCACAATCCCTTTCCAACCTCGTAAATGGGATACTCTATTTAAGCTGCAACTTTGCAATGTTCACTGTCCCATACAAGTTTTAGCAGCTTTGACCCAGCCCACCAAACACACACATTTGAGTGACTCCTGCACAAAAATGTCATATAAGTTTGCTTATAGTGGGTGAAATCCGTTGCAGTGTACAATGTTGCGGTACTGTAAAATCACCAAGCTGTGTAGCATTAGAAATACTGTCTGATGTATTCATGTGGAAGCAAATTGGCAAGATAGGGGAAGAGTAATTAAAACCAAAAGACTAAGCTTCCAGATATCTTGTCTTCAAAATAAGTCAAGCAAGAAATCTAGAGAAATGGTGGTTATAACATTAATGGTTAAGAGTAGCAATAGATGCTATAGATGTCACCTCCCTCTGCTCTGTCTTTAGTGGCAGAAGGATATAGAACAGCGAGCTGTGCAAGCAGGTAATTGAAAGTGACAATGTAGACTGTGCCTAGTATTATACTAGCCAATGGCAAAAATGAACATTGACAAGGTAGGGTATTTACCGCCTTGGCTTTTAGCAATGTATGAGAAAAAAATTCATCCTGATGGAAGAAGATTAATCTCAGAATACTGAATTAGATCAAGGAAACTGTGATGTTACAAGAAATTATAAAGTGTAAGTCTAGCTTATCTTAATTTCAATCATGTAAATATGGAGTGTCTCCTCCAAGAATAGCAGAGTAACCGTCACTGTGACTGGGAAAGAAACCTGGATCTCTATTCTAGGCCCTAGACTTTGTAAAACCAAAATGGTCAAAAAATTAGAATGCAGGGTGGAAAAGTCACATAGAGTATTAGTAGTTATATGCCTTCTGAAATATTCCTTCAAAAATATCCAGCAATGTGCTAACTGCTTTCCTAGGTAAAACATAAGTCTATCTTTTCTAGGTATTAAATATTGAAGTGTAAATGTAGTACTTAGTACTTAAAATCATTCTACTCTGACTCTTCAATTATTTCTTTGAACTAAATAGACCCAATTGACAAATCTGAATTTATACTTTAGAAACCATAGATTATGTATATATTAAAAACTTGGTATAGAAAGTGAACTGCTAGGCTCAGTATGTGGTATGTATTTTAACCCAAATTCCCGTAATATACAACTATTAATCTGATTGCAGGAATTCTGAATGATGGGTGCTTGATGAAGATGATGTATATGGATACTTATAAAGGTAAGAAAGTCCATGTGTGGGAGGAATGGAAAATGTTTTAGAGAACTTGATGAAAAAAGTCAACTGAACATTCAGCCTCCAAAATTGGCTAATTTCACAGAATATATGAGGAATGCCAGGTGTGTAAAGCACATTATGGTTTTGGCACTGTAAAAATTTCATTTTATCAGTATGTTAGCCTGTCTTTTTAAGAGTTAGTATTTTGATACGCTTCAGTGATCCACTATGTACCCTCCTATAATTTTATAAAGTATATACAGAAATTAATAAAGGAAAAAAAGAGAAAGAAAAAAAATAGGAAAATAGGTGGGACAGGTGAAATAGCAGATGTTTAAGAAGTGATACGAGATTACTTTGGATATATAAATATAAAGAAGTTACATTATATATCAAGGTATATTCACAGGTTTCAATTACATTTGATTATTTTTAAGGCAATCAACTTTCTCCTCCCAGGTCCAGGGGAGAAGCAAATGCATTCCAGAGGCGGTTGTAACCCTGTGACTACACTTACGCCTGTAAACTAAGGAGTGCCAGGGTCTATCCTTTTATCCTGAAGCCAACTGGCATAGTCTTTTCAGGTCTATCCTATTAAACTCCCCTGTTTCCTGGAAAAGGCTAGTCTATTGGGGAATAGTCACTGGTTCATGCTAAGCCCCAAATGATGCTTCAACATTTCTGGGGATAATACTCCTTGGCCCAGGCCAAAACCAGGACATAGTACTTAATCCACAACATAACAAGATGGCCAGCCGAGCTGTATGGCATGGGCCTGGACCCTGACCCTTTTTAACTTACTTACATATATATATTGCCTGTCTTTAATTGTTAAATCCTCTGTAAAATACACTTTTCCATATGTAGAGGTTTAATCCCAGTTGAACCTTATTTAGCTTGTCTCTAATTTTAATTTTGGAATAATTTCTTTAATTTCTGCCTTGTTAAAATGTTCCTGCAAAGTTGCTCAAATTAACCACACACGTATGATATTTGATGCCCTAAAATCCAGACTCATGCCTCATTTTTCTATTTTTATTGATATATGCTTAGAAGACAGAAAAAGATTTATAGATAATAGGGGAACCATGAAGTATAACATTAACTGTGAAAACAGACGTAGCAAATGTAGTGAAAAAGGAGTGAAGAAAGGCTAAGTAACTTAAATATCTAAACATGTTTAAACATGGATAATATTTTAGCAAAGTTGCAAGTTAAAGTCCTGACAATGCAGGAAAGTGTCTTTCTTACTGTAATTTGCAGATGCTTTCTCTACAAAACTTGTATTCTCTTGGATTTTTTTTTATTTTGAGGTCACCAACCAAAATATATTCAGACTTCATAGACCCAGAACAAAAGGTTATTATGGCCCAGCACAAGCTTTCCGCAAGGTTGTTTTTACTCTTGGTGTGTTTTGATCTTATCTTCAGATACCAACCAGACTTCTTTTTTTACTGAAAACAACTGCTAAAATTGAAATCACCAATGTGTTTAATTTCCCATATTGCACAAACTAATATGGAAAGCCACAGTAAGCCATTATTATAATTGTTCTGGATTTTTATTTGTATGTGGATTTGTATATTTGTAAGTATCAAGGAATCTCCAACAATCAATGAATGATTTAATTCCTTGAGTACTGAAAATTTGTTTGGGAACAAATTCCTGAAGATTAGTTGTGCATGAACTCTGTATTCTGCATACACAGGTTGTGATCCCAAGACCACAATAAAATGCAGCTCTATGAGCAGACCATAGAAGGGAATTAGACTCTGAGCATTGCAAAGTTCCAGCCAGGGTAATTTTCCGTAGCAGGATTTGACCTACTGCTGGGCAGGTAGGAAAACATAGTGATGCTGTTTTAGCAGCAGGTCTTTCTGAGTCTCATAATCTTGAAAGTGGTAAGCGAATATAGAGCCAGGGCAAGAGGTACTAACAGTGCCCAGCTTAGCTGCCAAGCTCTCACTATCAACACACAAACACACATATTACACTAAAAGATTTCTGAAAATCAAGGGACTTTCAATTTCTTAAATGAATACTTAATAATGAGACATTTTAAAAGAAGGAGTGGGAAGGTTTTAAAGGCGTATAATGAAATATATATTCCATTATACTAAGAAAAATTTTAATAAGAATTGTGCAGTTACTTCTAATTTTGATTCTAATATAAGGAAGGCTCAAAGAAAAAGCATTTTTTTGCAATGGAAATCCTTTTGCTGTTATGCAGGCTTCACAATTATCTTTTCATTATATTAGAGGAAAGTGAGGCTGGACTGAGGTTTTGGGGCACAACGGGGAAGATGTGCATCATTTGTGCAGTATCTACTGCTGGAGGGTGTATGTAGACTTGATCAGCCTATCTGCCTAAGCTCCTCTGTGCGTATTTCTCAGTTCTCTAGCATTTTATCCAGTGGGATCTCCTTGCTTCTCCTTCCTCTTTCTCCTCTGGATAATATAGCATACTGAATATTTGCAGCTACTTTATTAATAAGATAAAAACATCCATAGGCTTCATTTAATCACTTAATAAAGATCTTTTTGAACCTTAAAATGTAACTGAATGACAGTGCTGTTATACAAATCACATGGCTGTCCATGCAGCTGGAGAACTGCCCACTGCCAGCACGAAGTCCTTAAGCAGGTATTTTCCACCATTTCAGTTTTTCATCACAGTTGATCATTGCCTGTGCACTGTTTCCTTTGTAACACCCACCTCCTCTGCAAAGTTTGCAACACTAGTCAACTTACTGTACATTAGGTTATACAGAGGACAAAGAGAGCTGCAGCAGTTCATAGACTGTGGCAGTGTCAATAGTGGTTCTTAGATGTCCACAAAACAGGTGTGAATTCCTTCATCCAAACTATATAAGATTTCTTTCAGAAGTCCTTTTATGTAAAGCTTTGCTTTTGTCAAAGGTAAGTAGCATTACTCCCTTAGTCATTCAGTGTTGGTTTTTCTAAGAAATTTTCACATACAGAAAATGGCAAAAGGACAACTAGAAATATTTCAAGTAGATTTTTGTTATTTAAAATATGAATTTCCATTATTAAGTCTGTGTTTCTACTTAAAAGACATTTCCATTGTGAGCTTGAGTTTATATATAGTAGAAATAGGGTTGACATATGTTAAATGATTGTATTTATTTCAATATGACACTACTATAAAATATACAAAACTAAATATCTCTCCTGTATGTATAGTAGAATTCAGACAATTTTACACCTGTGCTTTAACAAAAAATAGTATCTGATTTTTACATTCTAAGCATTTCAAAATGGCAATGTGACCTTTCCTGCAATGAAATTTCAGTAAAAAATCACTTTCTAAAGCACCTTGTTACTGAATCCTTAGAGAAAGCAACTCCATCTAAATGATAGTAAGAGGATATTATATTTTCTCTGCCAAGACATTTGGTATCTAGGAATAATGTTAATTTCATTGTAGACCAAGAAAACATTCAATTTAAGTACTACTAAATAAATGAGATGAAAACTGAGTAATAGCTACTAGATGTTTCCAAGATTATAAATTACAGAGGATTTCTATTAAAATTGATGTTGGACTAAATGTATACTTCATTTAGTATACATTGTATATACAAACCATGCTATGGTTTTTAACATGGTTTTAACCATGACAACTTTAATAATTTCTTCAAGAAATTGAAGGAAATAGAGAAATGGGCTTTTATAATGAAAATGAAAAATATCATTTATCGACTTCTTAGTGCTAAATTCAAATTACTTGAAATACTTATTCAGTGTATTGAAACACATATAATGAATATGTAAATTTAAGAAAAAAAACATTAAACCCTTTCAGACTTGAGGTTTTGTGGAATCACAAAATACTGTATTGTCCTTACCTAGAAACCCTTTTCCTCAGTGCCCAACCTGAATCTTTGTCAATTGTTTCACCTTCTGAATGTTAATCATAGACGGACAACACATCATTAAATTTCCCATTTTCCTGCATCTTCTGTTTTCCTACAATTTGAACTTATAAAATAATTATTTGAATAGATTATTTTGATGTGCATTTTTAAAATGAATACATATTATTTAACTTCTGTACAACACAGCACGTTAGGAAGTTGTTGTTTTCATGCTATAATCAAATCCCAAAAGTTTTGTGAGACAAAATTCACAGTTATGGAAGAAGGGGAAAAGGAAACCCCAAAAATTTCCCAACATACAGTTATTGCCTAAGGATTTTAATATGGAGGAAATGAAACAATAATGTTTATTCCTGTGTTCTGGAGCTAATAAATTTGAATATTTAGAATATCTATTGATTAACATTCTAGGATGAGCTATGAGATTTGTGTGTATTCATCTGAGGAACCAATGAGAAGTCATTTTCATCTTAAGCAGCTGCAGAAGTTAACTGAATGACACCATTAAAATGCTAAAAAATAAGACCAACATCACATACAGGATTTCTTGCAGTTTTAGCTTTGTATTTCTAGAAATGATTCACATAATACATTTGTGGTTATTTCTGATGCTAATATTCACTGTGTTACAAAATTTGTTTCTGAAAAGTCTATGTGCTTAGTTAGTGATCGAAATTCCCTCGATCCTTGGAGAGGAAATATCTATTCAAATCTGGCTGAACTTAAATTAACATTACTGTTCTTCTATGGCGAACATAATTTTTCAGTATGTTTCTGTGCAAGGAAAAGCTGTCTTTCAATTCCCTATTTAGGGATTTTGATTTGCTATTAATATAGCTAAAAACAGGGTTTGACACTATGCATCTGTGACTTTGAATACAAGAAATTCACACAGTGGGATCACTCCTTACCCTTTGATTTCTGCTCTCCAACAAGCAGACTCATAAGGGTTATTCTTTGCAACACCATTTATCTCCACAAGGTTTCTTAATAACATGCTTCCTGAACATTCACCCTTCCATTTATACACCGCTACCTGGACTGATTCATTAAGATCTGAGGGAAACCAGTGATACACTGGGTCAAATAAAACAGAAAAGTGAGTTTTTCCATTAAGGCCCAACAATAGCTGCTGCTGGGCCTGGGATAAGAGCAGAATGCCATCTACTGATTTCCTTCTGAAGTCTGTGTAAGCTTAGAGGATTCACATAGTTCTCATTGTGCTCACCATTTTAGGTACTGGGAATTACTGCATGGCAAAAGCTGTCATAAAAAGCATTTAAGTTAAACTGATCAGAAACATAACTTGTTTCAGGCCTGACAGAAGATAGATCAGCACTTGTTATAATCCTCCCCTGTAGAAATTAATAGATTAGGCAGAACTAGTTTTAGCCCTAGAAATCTCATTTGCTTCCTTCTTGTTTCTGTCAAGTTTTCCCTCTTCTGTGGGTGGGAAGGGGATGTAAGCAATATACTGTAGTTTACAGATTTTTTTTGCTGTGAATCTAATTCAGCAGCAATCTTCCTGTCATGAACTGGTTTGCACTTTCAGATTGCTACCTGCCTCTTGCCAAGCAGATAAAGATCTTCTAAACTTATTTGGGACTGTTCTTTTTGTTAAGGTGCTGTAGGAGTAACTTTGCTGTGGCAACCTCACATGGAGCATACAAAACTGCAGAAGTGCAATGCTTCTTTTGGAGTATTTTTTTAATAATATTTTTTGTATATTTTTATATGGAGACCAATACAAGCAAGGTCAAGGTCTTTGAAGATATAGCATATGCAGCCCTGTGGCATCTCCTTAGCCCCACAAAAGGTAAGAGGCTTCATATATGGAGCAGGGAGAGATGTGAACTCTGCCGCTGCAATGGGCAATAGGTTAACTCTGACAAAAATATGCACAAACTGCCCCTCTTGGGTCCTTTTGCCTCTGACACAAAGACAAAACTCACAACACAGCTTCCAGGTACTACTAGGGAAAAGTACAATACATTCTGGAAAGTACTGCTTTTGGAATAAGAAGTGAGGGCCTCGGCATTTGTTAACTTGTATTTCTTGTTCTACATTGTCATTTTATATATATATATATATATATATGTATATTTGGTATAAATAATTAAATTAGTGCTCTGTAACCTTTTGTATTCTGAAAAAGAATAGCTACAGTCTAACGAGCTGACTGCCAGAGAGTTGCATTATTGTGTCCTTCAAAATAGAAGAGAGACAATAATAATGTTGAGGAAGCGCTGGATAGGCAATAAAGGAGTTGACTTGATAATTACTGTTACTGTGTCGATGTTAAAACAGAACTGTCCTTTCTCTACAGCTTTTAGGTATAATGATACTGTGACGTACTTATGATATGTCATTTCTATGATAAATATTTTCCTGATCTAAAAGGTACACTGCAGACAGCTAATTGTAAATGTCACCAATTACACATTTTGCATAACATGAGGGAGGGACTGAAGGTCATTTATTCATGTCTCTGAACTGAATGGCAAACATATCTTGGCTGTACAATTTGTTCAGTGTAGGGGATACTGTCTCGTTTTGATCTTTGTGAGACTTTCTGAGGTTTTCCTCCAGAAAAATTTTTACAGGTTTATTGTATAGTGAAGTGGATGCAAGTCTGACACTTAAAGAAAGTCTCACCACATAGAGTGCCAATGGAATAATATGTAATGTCCATTTACCCCAAGGTTATTTCACATTACTCTGACATCTATCTTTTTAGATAATTGTCTGAAATCCACAAAACAAAAATATCTGGCCAGGAGTCTCTGAATGGAATTAGGCATGTGAGTTCTCTACGTAGTGAAGAAGGAGATCACGTACATGTCTTAAGGAATGAGGGGAAGAAATCCCAATTTGGGATTGTCTGAAATCTTGCCTTTCTCATCAATGTAATCACTTGACTTCTTAACTAAAACCTATGTGAAACTACTTCATAGCCTACAGTTTTTTCTCAAACTTTGATACCAAAAAAACTCCTGTGGATGAGGACATCAGTAAAGAGTAGTAAGCACCTTTTGCATAACAACCTGTTGTTTGTAGACCTGGCACAGGAGGTAGGTTCTGGTCAAGAGGTCATTTATGACACCTACCTTGCTATCACTGTAAAGCGGTGAGTAATAGCAACCTCTGCAGCCTTTGGACTCCTCCTCTTCCAGCTATCTCAATATACTGGTTTACAGGTTTGGTTTGGTTTGGTTTGTTTTTTTTTCCTCTGGACATCTGAAGGCAACATCCCTTGGAATTCAAAGTAGCAAGGCTGAAGGCACTAAATGTGGTGAAAAAATTAGATGCTATCCTTACAGATGTATGAAATCTGGCAGGGAGCAGCTTTCTGAACTATTTTAAGAAATGGGTACCTGTGTCTCATCTTCTAAAGAAGTCTGAGCTTCAGAGTCCTTGCTACAGTATGTCTCAAATTTCAGCTAACTTTTATTAATGTCCTCTGAATTAATTATTCCTCCAAACTGTTGTAACACCTAGTTCCTACTGAAGGCTAGTACTGCTCCATTTGCATTGCTGTTATATGTGCATAAAAGAAAATATTGTTCTGTGTTTGCATGTAACATATCACTTATGTTACTCCAGAAAACAGATACTACCTTCCTTATAAGCAAAGAGAACTTTATTCATTGTAGGTAAATGGTTTGTTTCCAGCTCCAGTCAAATACTGAGTCTGTTAGCATGGTTCAGTCCTCTCCAGCAGTCAGGCAGATGTTAGTCCCAGCTGAGCCCACTGAGCAGCCAGGGCTGTTTGAAGGACAGCTGTATGTAACACTGAAGCTGTGGCAAACAACACAGAAGTTCTGAATTGAGCTGAATGCACAGAATTATTTCTCAGGTTGGAAGTGGCAGAAAGCTCCTAAGGGGGCATTTTTCCATGACAGAAATTGAGAGAAGGGCAGGTAAGTTATGATTCTGTTTATGGAAAGCCAAATCAAAGAATGGCCTTGAACTGAGACTGTGGGTAGTGTCAAATATCCTGGGAATGACATGATTATCCTACCAGAATGAAACTGATTCCCTTCAAGTGAGAGTAGGTATAGCCATGAGGTGAATAATTATTATTTTAAATCTCTTTCCCTTTCCTAAACTTCTATTTTGAGCATAAAAAGGTAATTTTGCTTTTATCCTGGAATTTTTCTAGGAACTAAAATTATTCCAGGTTGAATACATTTCCTTATGCATACAACTTCTCTGACCATATGAATTCCTTACAGGAGTGTGTCTCTCATAGAGATAATCACTCGTAAGATAGTGGGGATCCTCAGTGGGGGCACCTGCTCACAGAGCTGGAGAGGCCTTTCTGGGGCTAGTAACATGACTAGGAAGGGAATGCTTCCATTGTCAGGTAGCTGTTTGGTTCAGATCCAGTGAGAAAGTGTAAAACCTGAAAGGTTTCCTCAGAACTGTGGTATTCCTTTTATTAACTTGGACCTTACTTGACAAATACAGTATAAAACCTGTAAATCAGGATTCTTGACATATATTTTCTTGTATTATTATGATTTCATATTTGAATTGTTCCCTTTGTATTGTGTCTGATTTGCATAATTTGTTTTCAATAACAACCCCCCTCTTTTACTTGGAATAGAATGATTTACATTACTTGATTCAACCTTATTTTATTTCTTCTATTTTCCAGCATATGATAATGATATGAAATGAATTTTATTGTTTGTTTCACATTACTTGTCTGGAATAAAGGGTCATAGATAATGCTTACACTATATGCTAATCAAAGCCAGTATAACTGTAATGGTTTTCTATGGTGCTATACCAGTTTACGTGGGCTGAGGATCTGAATCTTTTTTTACCATGTTCTTAGTGACATTAATTAAGCTGTGAGTCAAAATACTGACTGTAGCACAAGTGGAAAAACCTCTAGACAGTGATTCCAGAAACACACCAATCTCCATGAGGTTATCTCACTTATATATGTGTACTTGTTTGGGCTGGGATACAGTTAATTTTCTTTGTAGTAGCTATTAGGAGGCTATATTTTTGATTTGTCACTAAAATGTGTGGATAACACAGGGATCGTTTAGCTGTTGCTGAGTAGAGCTTACGCAAAGTCAGAGCCTTTTCTGCTCTTCACTCCACCCCACCAGCGAGGAGGCTGGGGGCTCACAAGAAGTTGGGAGGGGACACAGGCAGGACAGCTCACCCACACTAACCAAAGGGATTTTCCATACTATATGACATCATGTTCAACAATAACAGCTGGAGAGAAGAAGGAGGAAGGGGGAACATTCAGGGTGATGACTTTTGTCTTGCCCAGGTAACCATTATACGTGATGGAGCCCTGCTTTCTTGGAGATGGCTGAACACCTGCCTGCCCATGGGAAATAGTTATGGAAGAATTAATTCTATATTTTGCTTTGCTTGTGTGTGCAGCTTTTGCTTTACCTATTAAACTGTCTTTATCTCCACCCACAAGTTTTATCACTTTTATTCTTCTGATTCTCTCCCCCATCCCATCGTGGGGTAGGGGGGATCAGTGAGCAACTGTGTGGTTCTTGGCTGGGATTAAACCACGATGATCGTTGATGTTGTCTTGAGTGTATCATTCTCTCACTCATGTTCTGTGTATATAGACTTTGCAGAAGTATAGAAGCTTACCCAACACAGCAAGAAAAATGAATAAAATGTCTCCCAAATAATATGAGAGGAAGCAAGATATTTCCAAATAGTGAATACAGGTTTGTGTAGAGATAGCTTTGATTGAAGTAACATTGCTAACTGAATGAAATGGTAAAAAAGAATTTTGCAGTGTCCTGCCATGCCTTATTTATCCTACTTGATTACAAGTTCAATAAGTAATATAGCTTTCCTGTTTTAAAGCAAGTATGTTCAAAGCTAGTTTGAGCCTAGCAATGCAGTCTTGCATCCTATCAGCCCCCAGAGGCTTGTAAATGCACTTGCATGTGACAGTTATTTGCGAATGAAGCAAGTAATGTAACACGATAGAAGTTAAAATATGTATTCTCAAGCCTCAAATGAGTTTTGTGACTAAGAGAGTTAGTCGTAGAAATGTTAGACTGCTGTGATATTTCTAAATTGTGGTACTGCTTTGAGTTAGGAATAAAATCTTCTAACAAGATTATGTCCTTTTGGTGACTTTCTTTTCCAAAATCAGGGGATGAGGTAGTAGTGGTATTTAAGGCTGAGGAGAGGATATTTGCTGCTATAGTCATAAATATATTTACAGTGATCTCTGTTTAAAGTTTCTCAGCTATAACCCCTGATGGAATATGTTAGATTGTGTAACTGCATACGGTATGTAAATTCAGTTTTTCCACTGTCTTATTCTCCTTTGAAATGCTACCATGTAGCCCTTTGCACAGGGCATCCCTGATGTTACTGTAATTACTTTTCATGTTGTCAGCAAGATGAGCGAATCAGAGTCAATGTTTTCCCTTTCTGTTCTCCTCATATTGAACACCGGAGCTGCTTTATGGGCTCAGGTGGAAAACATACTGCACCAAATGTAGAGCTGCCATGAGAAAATTACTTTTCCTTTGATTTCATTGGTATTTTTCTACCCTCATGATCTGGGAACAAAAAAGGATTGTGATTCTGAGCTATTTTTT
This sequence comes from Falco naumanni, assembly GCF_017639655.2. Classification (NCBI taxonomy): domain Eukaryota; kingdom Metazoa; phylum Chordata; class Aves; order Falconiformes; family Falconidae; genus Falco; species Falco naumanni. The sequence goes on along the minus strand of NC_054058.1, from coordinate 48,995,958 downwards.
TCTCCTTCCTTGATGATTTCGTTCACTCAAGGCTTGGATAAATGCCAGTGTGTAGCCTACAGTACATTGACATATTAGCTAGGTTTCCCTTAATTTTATTTTTAATCAAGCAACTTATATTTCTGTCCTATTCTGACCCACTTTCTATCAGTTACTGCAGCTGTATCAGAGTCACCTTTCCCTTTCTCTGTATTGTCCTGGTTTTCTTCTTTAATATGAAAGTGGATAGAATATAACTGATCCAGTTCCCTTGGTTTTGGAGAAATCCCTACTTGTTTTTGTTCTTCATGTAATTTACTGGCCTGTAATGCTGAAAAAACATGAAACACTGATACTGAATATGGGCAATTCAAAAGCAAAAATATGCTCATTTCTACCTCTGAAAAATGAACTAAAAGAAGCAAACAAAGCCCTAAACAAAACCCCATTCTTATTGTGTGGACGAATGTTCTATTAGTAATACTATTTTGAAAGGTCATCAGCAGAATTTGGTTTTTTTACAATTAACAGAGAGGACAATCAGAGTTAGAAGAATCACACACCTGTAAGTTATTCATGCCCTGACATAATCTAAAAACTGTAACGACTTTCTTCACTCCAAATATCGCTGCACTAAGGCTCACTGCATAACTTGTAAATCAGATAAGCAGAGAAGATGAAAGGGATCTTTGCAATACAAAAGGTTAACATAATCTTCAGGTCCAATATTTATTTCCCAGCTCAATAAAATTCAACTTAGAATTCTACTTCTGCCCTCGGCGTTAAGCATAAGAATTAAAAGTAGCGTTCACCTTGAACTTCCACATTAAAATTTCATATCATATAATAGATGCAAACAGAATGTGTAGAGTTTCAGATATATTTGGTTACAGGTCTTTCCTTCTCATGTCCTTTCCCAGAACTTTGTTATAATTTGTTTTCTTCTTCTGCCCTGTCTGGCCTTGTGAATAGATAAGTGAATAAGTAATTTGAGAGAACAGACAGCCACACTAACTGTGAAAATATCTTAGAAGTTTGCAAAGAAAGTAGAAAATAACCCCACATAGTGTTGAATGAGCTACTAACAAATACGGGATCTAGAGATTAGTACATATAACCTCAAATAAAAAAAAATCAGATTCTATGCACAAATCTTGACATTCTTTTCATGTTAAAATACTGACAGACTATTTTATTTCTAATAATATTGCAATAATATTTCAGTCTGTTATGAACCATTGGTTTTTACATCTTCTAACTTGAAAAATACTATAAAACAGGAAAAACTCAGTTTTTACTTCCTTGTTCTTCATTTTAATCAGCGAAACTATTGGTAGAACAAGCTCCTAGTAAATTTGAACAAAAGACCTTAGCTACAACATCAATACTGTATTGATCTCTGGCACATATATGAAAAACATGACTTTTACTATTATGGTTACTCTCTATTTTTCTTTATTGTTTCATAGCAAGATATCATGTTTTTGAAGATGGAACAGAGCTTTAAAGGTCATATGTACACCTACATTTTATCAAAATACAGAAATAATTTAAATTCTGTGCTCTTTCTTAAAACAATCCAATATAATTTATGTTTAAAAATTATTTTCCTGTATTTTTTATCTTTGTACATGTTAAAATTACACCCACCATATAAAGGTTCAGTGGATATGGAAACGTAGTTAACTGGTACAAATGAAAAGGAGGTAACACAGAAAACAACAAAAACAAACAGAAAAATGCAAAATATCCTGGAGTTTTTGTATATGGAATAAAAAATATTTGAATTGCTATTAATGGACATCTGTGACTGTAATTCCTGTCTAAAGCCTAGACAAAACAGGGGGAATCAATAAAGCTGCAGTGTATGACTATTGCATACTAAAATTTTGTATTCTGTGTGGTTTTCCCTACAAAGAAAATGTATGCCCAGACCCTGCCTAAGTAGTGTCTCAACACAAAGAACAATCATGAAACTTATGCTTTTTACCCAGTTTAAAATGGGGAGTACAATTTACATTAGCTAATGAAAACTTTCTTCTAGATTAATTTGAGTTTACATCGGTCATTTAAAATTCTGACAATTTTAAGCTACACACAGAGATCCTTTCTATAGTCATCAAAAAGAGGTTTGAATCTTCAGGCAATATTCCATACCATTGTAAAGCAGATGTCACATGGTGATGTTCTCCTTCCTGTAACTTTGGAATGTATTGTTTAGATTCTACACTTGCTTTTCAGAAGAACACATTAGGTGAGACAAATGCTAACCATCAAAAGCGTCATTCAGCAAATCTTCTTTTATATATTATTACTCATTTGAGGATTCCACTATATAAGAAACAAGGGGTGTGTGGGGTGGGGTGTGTGTGTGGGGGGGTGGGGTGTGGGGGGGGGGGGGGTCTGGGTGTGTGTGTGTGCGCGCATGTGTGTGCACAGGAAGACAAAGGAAGCCAGGAGAATGACGTCTCTTTACTTCCATTATTCACAATTTGTTTGGCACAATGCTTATCTACTATTAACATCCGAACCACTTTGGTACCCTGGTGAGCACAGAGCAATAAGTTAATAAGTGAGACTTGTGGAAGAGACTAATGAGGAATCTCAAAAGCATGAATAATTTGTACCTATTTCTCTTAACTGCTATCCAGTTATCTCCATCTCTTTACTATTATTTCTTTAACAACTTTATTGACACTAGAGGTAGTTTTAGACTGTAAAGAAAACATGTAAACCTCACTTTATATTCAAAAGATTAAATGAATTAAAAGTAGTCACATTTTAAAAATTGTTGAAAGAGTAAAACATACTCCTGTAAAATGCAAAATAAATTAAGATGTGTCTCCTGAGTTTTTGCAACTTGAGAATAGATTCTTTCCAATAAAGCAAAAACTCTGGCTAATGCCTTTCTTGCATTTGGAGTGTTGGTGACTTCTGTGTGTTATATCTAACGACAAACCAAAATACACTAAGCTTTTACATCCATGGGTCATGGGTAATTTATCTTGATTTTCACCAGGGCATTTGTTTTTAACACAATAGTGTGTATTACTGCACAGTGTCTGTGGGATAACAACCCCATGGCAAAGCATGAATAAAATTGTCGATGGACTAGATCACAATAGACTGAAATAGTTAAATGGAATCCTGCTAAAATTGCTTTGACTCTATCAAGGCCTGGTGCTCACAGCTACTGACCTTCACACAATCATTCACTATGGCTGCATATTGATTTTAGAGACAACTACTTTCAAAAATTCAAGTAAAATGAACACAGTTTGATAGAACATCAAGGTAGAAGACTAAAGAAGCAAAAAATAAGACCTTCATATATTAGTTGTGGGTATGACTGCATCATAAATCAGGGTGCAGAAAAAGATATTCAATGCAGCTGCAACTAAATAATATTGTATTTAAGGCACAGTATCCACTGCATTATTTCAGCTCTTTCATGTTCTCTGACCCCTTTAAATCTATTTGTTCATACTGCCCATCCAGCTGCATGAATGTTATTGTGGAGCAAACCCCAAAGCACATCCTGACAAGCTGGTTCACTCAGAAGTGACATTTCCAATAGTCACACCACAATGTTGTAACGAAATATCAAAGGTAGGATGCAACAGTTCTTGATAATTTTCCAGAACATTTGCTAGCCCTACTGAACTCCATGATTGACAGGAGGGCTGCAGCCAAATACCCAAAAAGATTAATAATAGAAAATGCACTAGAATCAAATGAGTGACATAAATTATTAAAATAAGATGTTAGCAAATTCCTTACACCATGAAAAATTCTAAAGTTTTATTATAAGTTAATTATAGCATCATCACTTTTTCTGAACATTGAAAAATGTGCTTGTTAGAGTAGAGACTAAAAGTAGATGCATCATCAGAAGAATGTATTTTTTCATGTGGGGTGCAATTTTAAGCATATGATTTGCATCTTCACAAACTAGGTATAGCGTGTCATCTCATGTATAATTATGTTCTGTTTTATCTTAAGTAGTTTTATTCGTACTATTCTTACTGTAGATGTTCTGCCAGTAAATATTTTTTTAAACATTTCTTTAAATTAGAACAAAGCTGAATCTGAAGAATTCCTCTCTAGAAAGATAATTTTACTGTATGGAAAGAAATGGAGGAGGAAAAGAAGGACAAATAAAAAAGTACAGCTTGATCTTTGTTTATGAGAACATTTTGCCATCAGCTGTCCATGGAAATATAATTTCCATTTTGCCTTAAAAATCAGTCAGACAACATTGCTTAACACATATTCTTCCTTGTCAAACATTTCACTGATGTTTCATTCTGTAGACAGCTTAATAAAAGGTATTTCACCCTTAGCATGTTGCTCAAGTTGTGTGTCATTTTCTTTCCATTTCAGATGACATTTGTGGAAGGAAGAGGCCCAGATACCTTGTAAGTAGCTCACTATTAGGATTGTTAACTCCTTTCTTGCTGCCTACCTGTGCCTACCAACACAGAGAAAAAAGAAATTGAGTGCAATGTTTTCTCTTGTGAAGATCATCTGTGATAGCTGAACAGGTCTTAACAATCAGTGATATTTAAAAGGAATGAAAGTTGCAGATTTTTCTCCTTCTGGGGGTACCTCATGGGAAGAGCTTATTAACAAGACTTGTCATGTTCCTTTACATTTGATTTTTTCAACTACCGTATCAAAAGCAAACTGTATATACATAATTTTGATAAACCAAGGATTTCCATTCACCTTTTAAAACTAATTTTAAGAGTGTTTGGAAGCTCAGAGGAACATTGCTTCATTAAGTTTATCCAAAGGGCCTTTTCACTGCAAAGATGACAATAAATAAAGGAGGGAGCAATAAACCCCGCAAGACACACAGAGAGACACAAACCTAACAGATGAAGGATAAAGGAGACAATGCCAAAGACCAAATGGCTCCAGTCAGTAGTTGAGGAGCCATAAGAAACTCCAGGCACAGCTCTGCAGAAGGTCAACCTGGACTTAGCAACTGATAAATCCTGGGAATCTGAGGATTTGGGATATTCAGGGTGTGGGGTCCCTGGGCCTCTGGTGTCAAAAATTGGAGGGAGTGGGGTCTCAGTGCTAGGCACTGGAGCATGTGGGGATCTTGGCCTAGTCAGTGTGGTGGAAATGGGGGATGTCCCAAGTGTCAGCTTCTGGGAGGAGCTGGGGTGAGTAAGATGACTGAGAGGCTCTGTGCTGGTGGCTGGAGAGGGACCATGGGTCATGCTGGATGCTGGTGGGGATGTGAGTGTCTCTATCTTTCCCAAGCATGGTGTGCATCAGCGTGTGTGTGTAGTTCACTCAAAAACCTCAAGCTGGACCAGGAACAAGTGGGATGCCCTGGGTCTAGCAGGGGTATCAGGCAGGCAGAGGTCTGTGTTGGTATTTGAGGGAGACTTGTGGTTATATGTGAGATGGGTGGATGAGTATATGTATACATGTATAATGTTTACCAGCAAGCATTAAGCTGGACCAGCTGGAGAGAAGGGGACCCACAGGGCAGGTAAAGGATCCAGAATCTGGCCGGGTGTGTTGGACAAGCAGAAGGGCCATGCTGGTACTTGGAGGATACATGAATGTGCCTGTGAATCTAGAGAGTGTCATATGTGTGCCTTCACTAGTGAGCTTCAATTCGGACCTGCCAAAGAGGAGGAGGGGCTGTCTGTACTTATGCTTTATGTCAGTCCTGTATGTGGGTGCTGTTAAAGGCAGCACTCTGTCTGTAGCTGGCTGTGTAGCTGGCACGGTCAGTGTCCTCTCTGTGTGTGTCTGATGTACACCCTCAGCCTCACTACCAGTTGAACCTTTAAACAGAAAAGCAGCTGATGCATCCCTTGGTCTGGGATGGAGACCCCAGGTGCCCCAAGTGCACCAGGGTGGGCTTCAGTGGCCAGTCAGAAGCACCCAGCCCCAGAGATACTGAAGGAAGCAGCCCTCATCACTAAACACTAATGTGCTGTCAAAGTATGCTTATTCTATTGTTTTTGCTTTCCAGCAGCAAAAGATATCATGGTTCTATAGCTTTAAAAACTAATTAGGTGTTTAATATTTTTTTATATAATTCCTGGACATTTTTATTGACTCCATAGATTCTTGGATATTTCATCTTACCACTTCTGAATTTTCTTATCCCCTCCTTCCTACAATATAAGATGCTCTTTTGTATACTTTAGCAACATCACCCCTTTTCCCCTCATAATCCTCCCTGCTTGCATTGTGTCTTTTCATTTCAGGCTCCCATCCTACCTTAAGCCTAAATGATTATTTTTTTCCTCCCAAGACCTTGTCTTAATTTGCATGAAATGGTATTTTCCTGGTTCTCACCCTATTTTTTTAACAGTTAATTGGGAAGATATATAGCAAGCCTCTTCCTGGATAAATATTTGCAAATATCTCAGTTATTTCAGAAAACATGAACATAAACTATATTACCTTTTTCTTTACCCTTTCTTTTTCCTGTGGGATCCTTATAGAAATTGTGTAAAATGGAGTTTTTTCAGTACAGCTCCGTTAAGCATGTGGAGGAGACCTCCATGTATGCTTGAAAGCTGGTGGCTCACACCCCTGGAAGCAAATCCAGCTCTGTGCTAAACTATGATGATGGAGACATGCACTGAAGGAGAATTTGTAATGATTTCCTCCCTTCAAGGTCTGACAATGAGTGAGAATGAGTTGGACCAATTACAATAACGTAATAATAACAATGTAATTCTCTGTGTTTCAAGCAATTGACAAAACTAAAAAAGTTTAGAAAGCTGGAAGATGAAAATGGTTACTTGTCCTGTATGATAAATAACTAAACGCCAGTTGTTTTTGGGAAATTATTTCTATAGCTGTTACTTACAATAAATTTATACTTATATTTATAAATAAATGGGCATAACAGTTAATGGAATATACCATTAGGTGGATCTCCTTTAAATGGAAAGTGAATTGTTCTATGTAATACATGTACTATAATTCTCTACATCTATAGGAAATTATTCAGATAAAGAAAATGGCAAGAACGAGACAGTAAGGTATATAACCTAAAATGAAAATGCATAGGATGCAGAATGCACAAGGAAGTAAGCAATAGATTTAGATTTACAAGACTTCTTACACAGCAAATAGAAATAAAAAAGGTATTAAAATACGATGAAAAAATATTCAGTAAAACTGACAAAGTCCCAGATATTGTAGAAATTACTCATTAAAGCCTTTGAAAAGTTGGGGTTTAAAATAAAAATGGAATCTATCCCACTTGTATGATAGAAACCTCACAGATGTTGACAAGCAGAATCAGAACACAGAATTCTGATTCTTATTTCTGGTTTGTTTGTCTGTTTGTTTCCAGATTCCTTACCAGTCTCATTATAACTTTACTGATTCACAATAAAAAGACAGTTAAAAAAAAAATGTTTGAACCACAGTTTCTGTATTTTCATATGTGGCCACGGTATTTGTGTTGTTACCTGCTTGATTTGATTTCATGAGTATCATTTTCCATTTGCAAAATTTGCTAAACTCTCAGCAGCATCCTTTGAAAAACAAAAGCAAGGAAATGACAAAAAAATAAAAAAAGCTAATGATAAGAATGATGTGGCATTTTAGAGGAAAGGCTCAGTCAAAGTGTCATATTTTCATTGTCATTATTTGTTTACATGTCAGCAGTACTCAGAGGTTTCAACCCATACCAAAATCCAGCAGTGCCAAGGATAGTGAAGTACAGTTTATTCTCCCAAGAACTTAGAATTGAAATAGGCAAAAGACAGAATAGAGAGACAATGGATTAATTCACAAAGAGTCTGAAAATAAAAAGGGTAGGGTTTCTTGCCATGCAAATATAGACATATTGGGTGACATGAACATCTCTACATGTAGTACACTGACCCTACACTCATCCAGGGGATGAGTCCTGGCCCCCAGGTCAAGTAATGTAGCGTGTCCTGGGCTCACACTGCTTGAAGCTACCTCTGCCTCAAGTGGAGCGGTTCGTTAATAATACAATGTATCTGTCTCAGATCTTCTCTAGCTCCCATGTGGTGCTTCATGGATCACACACAAAATAACTTTGCACACACACAAAGTTACTATTATTGTGTGCTTTTTCTGGTTCAAAGTGTTGTAATAATACATTATGAAATTGTTGAATCCAAGTTACAGAATGGGTTGACTCAATTCCAACCAGTCTGTTACAGTCAGACTCTTATGACCAAAAAGGAGCACGTTGTGCATAAAAAGGATGAATTTAGTCTAAGTAATGTCTTAATAACCTAATAAAATAATTGTTGTTAGACCAGTTATCATTATGCTAACGTGTTTTATACAGGTAAGGTGATATATCTGATCAAGATTTCTAGAACTGATGCTGCTGTTATGGTCGATTTCTAGAACAGATGCTGCTGTTATGGTCATTCTTCCACTGCCCCTCTGGCACTTAAGATCAATGGTTTCAGCCTGGAAGGGAAGGCTATGGCAAACTTTTGGCATCCCAGGTCCTTCATGGGGATCAGGATGATGTGTTGATGTTTTTTTTCTCCCCACTCCAGGATCTGCCTTGCATAGTTTTGCTGACATGCTTTACATTTTATTTATTGACATAGTACGTCCAAATTCACATCACATTCGCTATCTATAATGTTTTATACATGTTGTATACTTGTTCTTTGTTGTCTGTTACCTCCAAAACTGGTTTTACTCGGCTTCCAATGTTGCATTCTTTTTGTGACAGGTTAATTGGACATTGGTGAGTAGTTCACAGCCCAGGAGCCACCTGATTTCTGTGGAATTACATAGGGCTATTTTTGTTCCTATTTTTATTTTACACATTTGGCTGTGTTCATTTTTTCTCCTTTAATAGACTACCTTAAAAATGTTTATCAGAGAATGTAGAAGTGTGCAGAATAACATTTAAATGACTTAATACATTTCCTCTTCAGTAGCCTTGATTTTTGAGTGAAGACCATCCCAAAATTAAAAGTGTGCAATGACAACACTCAGTTGTCTAAAAGGTATATTAACTCAATGGAGCAACCTATTTTGGCAGACGTGCTCATCCAGAAAATAGATAACATAAAATTCAATGACTTTTTCCCACAGCATCAGACAAACTTAAGCCACTCATAATATCAATTTACAGAGGAGATGTGGACTTATAAATTACTTTAGCTTTATAGGTAACATGAAGCAAACTTATGGTGGAAGGTATTTAGAAAAGCCTTTGAATCCTGTAAAATGTTATAATAAAGTTCTAAACAGTGTATTCCAGAGTACTTTGTCATTGCTGATAGGTATTCCTAACTCTTGGGTCAACTTTCAAACATTATTCACTAGTATAAATTGATTTGTCAGCTTTCTGGACTGTTTTTATGCAGTCTTTTTTTGTTGTTGTTGTTGTTTTTGATATTCAAATGTGGGATTTTCATTTTTAATTTTAAAAATTAAGTTATCTGTGTCAGTAGCTACATCAAAACTTAAAAAAATCAGTTATTCAGAATTGTCACATAAGGTTCTTGCTTCAGGAAAATATAGCGAATTATAATACTGTGTACGAGACAACAAACAGAACTCAGGAGGTTTTGAGTGTCAGCTCCAGTTATAATTGAAGTATTGCAGGATTCCTTAGCATTGTGTTAACCTTCATCCTTTCTCATGAAGTGAAAGGTTAGGTGAGGATTCTTGGTATTGGTGTGTGCTAGAGGATACTGGTTTTTCATATCCTCTTACCTAAATATAACTATTAATGATAGTACATTCCTAAACACCAACTCCTAAAAGTATTGTCTGATAATTTTAAGAACTACTCTGTAAAAAAAAAAAAAAAAGATAGAAAGTTTTGATAACTTTTTTGCTGAAGCCCATAACTACTATAGGCTACAGAATATCTTTGTGAATGCCTTGATTTAACAATGACACCTGTTGAAAATACATTGCACACCTAGGTACCTTAGTACAATCTTAACCGACTGAAATATGCATTTCATCTAGAAAATCTCAATTACCTCTGAATGTTTATTTCTGCCCTTCCAACCCTGCTTTTTGGGTTGATACAAGAACCTGTGGGGCTCTACTGTAACTTACTGAAGCAACCTGTCTTCTTTGGAGTTAGTTATTAGTAGGATATTCTATTAGCTATTCTACTTCATATATTTCAGAACTAGATAACTAAACTTTCCATGAAATGGTTTCTTTATGAAAACTGATGCTCTGAATTTCTGTGTCCCATTTTGAACTGTGAATCTAAGTCGTGTTGAATGTTGATGGGACAAAAGATTTTTTCTGTTTCCCAAATTCAAAAGCAAAACCACATACCATAGCCACCACCACTCTTTAAATAGAAGCTTATGAAGATTAGTGAAGCCTTTCAATTATTATTTCCATTTTAAACTGATTTCAGTCACAATCTCCACATCAGCATAAACTCTAGTCTGTTGTATGTTACACTGTTTCCAAATAAATCTGCAGAAATAATTTAACGTAGTACTTCAGTACAGATTAAAAAGTAAAGACAGAAAAAGCTTATCTCATGATAGGAACATAAGAACATCAGTAACATTATGAAAGCAAAAGTCTGACTGCTTGACATTCTGTCTGTGCTGTAAGCAAATGTCAAGGGAAGAATGTGAATGGGGTCAGGGTACTTGATACTTCCCCTAACACTCTATTTGCTGTAGGATTCCTGAGGTAAGTATGTTTTGTGTAAGTTATGTTTCACTTTTTAAAGCAGCAAAGACTTCTTGTTGAACTCAGAATCAGTGGAAGGATTTGGCCAGATCATCACCATTGCTGTTGTGTGAGTGGAGGAATAATAGCTGATTTCCCTTCTCAGATTTTGAAGATCTTTACCTATGATTTTTAATTTTTTTATAGAACTTTAAATTGAAAATTACCTCCAAAGAAGATTCTAGTTGGTAGCTTGTAGTATGTGCAGAGAGTAAATGAGAAAATCAATTTAAGCTCTGTTGAAATTCTTAATTATCTCACCTGTATCCCTTTGGCCTACCTTTGATAAATCTCCTCTTAACTGTTTTTGTCCCTTCTTCCTCAAAAGCTTTGTAAGTCTTGGCTTCTAAAAGAACCTTGCTCTTACCAAATTCTACCTTTTCACCATTTTATTAATTTAGCTTGTTTTTTTTAATTTCATTTATGCTTCCAGGCTTCCTTGCAAATGTGTTTTACTTTAGCAAGTTCAGTGCATATTTCAAAGAGGTGGTAGTATTCTGGAAGCAGTTAGGGATTTAAAACACAAAGTGTCTGTAATTTTACAGGCTTAAAAAAAAAAAGAAGAAGAAACAGAGTATCTGAATTCTGGAACTCAGAAATGCAGAAGAGCTTCCTGGAAAAAGTGATGATATTGTGTGCATGACATACGAGCAGGCTGAGTCCATAGTCCAGGGAACCTAGCTGGATCAAGGAGATCAATGCTGGACAGCTATCTGTTGTTCACTTTAATGCTGAAAATTACTATATTAGGAGTTAAGGTCTGCTCTCATTTAGTTATGTAGTTTCATAAGTCTAAACACTTCTCAATCTGACCTGACCTACTGAAGTCTACCTTACCAGTTTACCAGAAACTGCGCAGACAATGCCAGCTATCCGTGGTCTTTATGATGGCAATACACCTAAGGCTATTACCAGCTCGTCTGTTCTCTGAAGTCCTGTTGTGAAAAAGACCCAAATCAAGAACTGAGACTGTACTTTATTTAGCAGGACATGTGAAGTAGGATAAAATTTGTGAGGCATCTCTAAATACAACTTCTTCACCTTTTGGAATAAAACACAGAGATATGAAAGGGAAGATTAATAATTTAAGGCAGATAGTTCTTAAAGATGGAATGTCTTGCCTTAAAAGCCTCTTTGGGTTATTACAAATGGAAGTCTCATCAATCAGCAGAATGAAAGCTGAGGCTGTACAAGTGAGTACCTTAACCCAAGGAAAGAGAAGAAACACTTCTCAATGGAGATGTGTTTTTCTAACAGTGTGCAAAAGTCATGACAGAATCTGTTCTGTCTTTGCCTCTGTTGAAGAGTTTTGCCCCATCCCCTTTTTACTTTGATCAACAAACTTTACTCTTCAGTGATGCATTCGAGGAATGCAACACAGTAAACATTGCTGTAATAGTTTGATACCCAAAACTGTGAAAAAAGACCATGTAGCTTCATAACACATACTATAAATAAAACTAGTTTATTTTTTGAAAAAAAATAGAGAAATATAAAAGTTTTTTTGTTTAAATATGAATGCCAGTTAAGTGATACAGAACAAAACAGACTTATTTGAAAGATAACAAAGGAAGCAATATTTACAGTACTGAATTAGGAGTTTTTTATTGTATAATTACTGTCTATTGTAGGTCTGAACTATAGACACAAAGCTGTCTGGTTTAGACAGCTGTGCACTGTTGACAGAAAATGTATGTTCCTTGTAGTTCCATAAAAAAACTAGTTGTATAATTTCACTGTTTATTTACCATCTTTAAAATATTCCCTCCCTAGTAAAGTTCATCCTCGATGACATTAAAAATAATAAAGTAGGAGTCTCTGTATACTTAATAACATAAAAGCAAGAAGTTATAATGTTAGATATTGAACTAAACAGAGAGTAGGTAATCTGGCATAAAAATATTTATAGAAGGTGGTTTAAATGTGACATTAATAAACTAAGTTAGATGGTGAAGAGTTCTGCACAATGAAAAACTCTTAGATGATGCTACTAACCTAGAATGAACTCCAAACAGATCTCAGATCATGTAAAGTGTTCCCACAGGCCTTTCCAACTACAGGAACTTCTGCTGGGGAACAGAGCCATATTGCTGAGCTCTAAAAAAAATAAAAATATAATTAAATTAAACATTTCTTCCTTTCATGGCTCCACTCCAGAGAGAGAAATAAAACCAAAATTTCCTAGCATGTGTTGTGTATTAGAGAGAAAACTGGAAATATGCTAAGAACTATTTTGTATGTGAGAAGTATGGCTGGTTCACTCCACCAATCAAATGACATAAAAAGACAGTCATATTTAACACATTCTGTTCATAAAGTCCTTTAACATTGTGAGACAAGAATAGACACACATCCAGCCAGGTCTCACAGCCACTAATGTTTAATTAGCTGTTTATTACATAATCCATCTTTTATGGGATGTTCCTAATATTTAGATTTGACAGACTATTATTCTAATGGTTAGTAGATTACTTTGGCTATTAAGTTCTTTTAGAAATAAATTTAGGACCTATCACTAATGGGTTTATATGACAAAGTGGGCAAGGTATGCATGTTTAAAGACTAATAAGCCAGAATGAAAGATTTCTCAATGCTTGCAGTACACTTTGGATCAGAACTTTGGAAAACAAGTTTATGCTAGTTTCTATAAGCATGTGATACAATAGGAAAAAAGTATATCATGTTTGACAATTTTGAAATTTCTGAGAAATTTTATTAGAAAATGTATTATAATTTTACTATGTAGGGTATTGCTCTATTAATGGAATTAACATTGGTTTACAGAAAAGAAAAAATAAAGAAGAAGACATTTAGCCAATATTTCAAGTTGTGTCATTTACAAGAAATTAGATGCCAGATCTGTTAGTTTCCTGCTCTTCCCACTACATTGCAGTGCATCCTGTTGTGTGTTACTATGAACGATGTTAACCACTACATACATTTTTCAGTAGAGACTAGAATAATCTGTCACTATCATATGATGTAACATCTAATAATATGCCTAAATATTACTTTATTGTGAAAAAAATAATATATTTTAACAAAGGGAAGAAAAAGTCTGTGTAGCCCAATGGGTGAGCAGGGTGGAAATGTCTGTTTCTATTGTTAATAGAAAATAAAAGTGATTTAGGCTACTACTTCTGGCTACTTCTGGCCATCTGTGATTCCCATGCTACAGTTATGCAAAACTCTATAAATCAATGATAGCCTTCAGGTAGTTACAACATGATCTAGGTCAGATCATCTAGGTCAGACCATCTGCTGGTAATTTTTTTTTGATGAATATGTTACTACTCATATTGCAATAAATAAACCAAAGAACAAGGATATCTAACTTAAAAAGCATATTAAGGAATGACTTTGGTTTTCTAGTTACAAGTAATGAAGTCCCATCCTAATAAAAGATTCAATGAAACTTAAAATATCTTTTCTGCATGTTCTTGAAGCAAATTTCCTTCTGCTTCTTGAGACTGTTACACATTTTTCTCTGGCTCGGTGTCTCCTAAGCTAGTCACAATAACCTAGTTAGCTATTAACAAGACCAGTACTGTAAGTGACTGCATTTTGTAGTCAACTAGTTATGACAATGTTATGCATCACAAAAACAAAGAACTAACATTGTCCTTGGAAATGGGGAAAAAAGGCAGAACATGGAATCTTTCTCCTGGGGTAAGCAATGTTAATGTATCTGTCAGTAATTTTAAAGGTATGACCACTGTAGAGTTGCCTTAGGCAAATTTTTAATTTATATGCAACTATATTACAGATGTACTTTCCATATCTTACATAAATAAGTTGCTAATATCTCCCAAGATTTTTAACAAATTGCAGAAAGACACTTTTATTAATAATTCTATTATAATTTAATGGTTCTGGTTGTCATCAGGTCATATTTATTTCTGTATTCCCTCAGGGAAAAAATGCTGTAGAAATTCTGAGTAAATTAGTTTAAATGAAAACAAATTAACAGTGAATCATGCAAACTGACCTTTACCTGTTACTTGTAATGCAAGACTGTTATCTGTAAGTCAGTAAATACTGCAGGATAAATGATTAGTTTAAGCTTTATTCACATTAATGTGAAGTAATTTTTAATTCAGCAAAATATCCTTAGTGGATTTCCTTGTATGAATTTTATGAGTAGAAAGGAGACATATGAAAGTCACAGAGTGGAGAAGGAGATGTACTAGAAAGGGTGGAAGAGATATAGGGCAGAACAAAACTGCCATACACAAAATCACACTGGCACATATGATCTTTAGGGTACACGAATACACACGTCTAAAGGTTCTGTTCATAAACAATCAGTGATTCTGTTACAATAACAACACATTGGACTAGCTAGCTACTACAATTGTTGGGGACATTGTGACTACCCTGTCAAAGACGGCATATCCTAAAGATCCCAGGCATTTCTGACTTTGAAATATGTCCCTAGACACTGCAGGTCCCAGACGTGGCAGACAGACAAAGCAGCCAAGTGCTCTGTTGGTTAACTGCCATCCAGTGAATTGTGCCTCTGAGTGACAATAACAGTTACCAGTGGCACATGAAAAATACAGGAAGATTTTAGATACTAGATATATGTCTTTTTGAAAAGAAAATAGCCGTGTCATGTGAAGATGGTAAGCATGTTTGTAATAGACATGGAGAAATGAAAGGCACAGAGATATTTAAATAACAAAAAAGTAAGCCGTGTTCACTACAGCTTATTAATGTTTTATATCAATAAGATTATAAGATTCCTTGTGTGGAGGGCATGAGTAGGGACTGTAGCATGTGGGATGAGCTGGGTTTGGTTGGAAAGCAGTGATGAAGCTCAGCAGTGTTGGATGGAATTTTTTGGTACTGCTAAACAAGTGGGACTGTCTTTCACATCCTGTCTTACTGTGCAAAGAGGACAAGAGCTTTTTTTCTGCTCAGATGAGTTAGAAAAATACTAGTTCAATGAACATGAAGTTTTGATGTTTTGTGCTTGCATAGTGCTCTGCAAGTCAGACTTGATTATGAAGAAGGTCTATAGGTGCTGTGATAAATAATAAACAAACCGTAATAGCAGAAAGAATGATGATAATATAATACCAACAAGGTATTTTCTTCTAGGATTTAGAAGAGAGTGTAACTTCCTATCTGTCAGTAGAGAAGACTGTTTTTCATAACAAATAACCTGTTGTAACAAAATTTTGCCTTTGTACCAGGTAAATTTTCTTCTGTGCCACTCGATGTGCTGCTGTAATCTATTAGGCTGGCAATTCTGAGTAAATTTATAATGTTCCTGAGAGAACTGATTTGTTATTCAAACACGCTTAAGACTTTGTTTTCTGTGATTTTGGGATTACAAGATGTTCCCCAAACTGTGATAGGCCATAGTTCTTAAAAAATAAGGCAAAGAAAGAAGATATTTATTTTGTTTTCCTAGCCTGTGCATTTCTTCTGCCAATATAACCAGCCTAAGACTTTCTCTTAGTCCAAATGTCCATACTACTGACATTTTCACTATTTTTTCTTCCATAAGGAGGTTTACATAACATCATCATATGATGATGACTATTTTTCATCTGGTACTGCCTTTTTTACATTGGATTCATACTCATAGCCGCCAAACATCTCTTAAGTAAAATCTCTAGCTCATTACAGTATACAGCTTTCAATAGATCACACAACATTATGCTATTGCCTAAAAATTAGTGCTTGTCGACCTGGTCATATTTGCATGCGTAACTATTTCTCCATGTATAATTCTAACTATAGTTTTTCAGAGTCACTTAGAAAACCTGCCTCTCATTTCCTCTACAGTACTTAGCACATCAGACTCAAGGTCCAAAGAAAGCCATTTACTGGATTAGACCAAAAGAGAAGGGTTATTTAAATCATCTTCTGCTTAATAATTAAGAAGTATTTAGTTCATACCTTCCCGAGACATGAGCATACTTCCCTATGTGCTCTTTAAGTTTATGACAACGGACAGATATTTCAACATTGAGAAGCTTTAGAAATGACTTGTGGCTCTGTAGCATTTTCAGCTATGCTTCTCTGGGAAAAGAAGTAAGCTATATATTTATGCATGTTAATCCACACACATATGCACATTACATCTACATAGTGAATGCAAAAAAGGTGCCTTATAAAAACCTTGGCTTGGAAAAGTATGCTGAACAGCAGGTTTTTAGTCATGATAAGACCATGCTCAAACACAGCAAGTACCTAGGCCTGTTTTGTCCGTTATGGAGTTTGTGCTGAGAATAATTTGGACAGTCTGGCAGTTGCCAATTTGTAGTCCTTCTAGGTTTCATTTAACAGACAGCATTTGTAGTGGAAGAAACAGATCCAGGAATTTGCTGATTGACATGTCAGCTGTCAACTCTACACATATTATTGCTCACACTTGTTAATAATTTTCAGCTGCTATGATGAAAAAACAGGGATATGGACATCTATGATAGTTCTGCCCTTGTCTTATTTAACTTTACAAAGTCAATGGACTAAGTAATTGAAAGTTTATTGTGTAATACTTTTTATATGTTCCAAGTAAGTGGAAAGCATAATTTCATAGTTCCTGAGACTTCAGAAAATACCAACAGAATAGATTCCTTTGAATACCTGAATATTTTCATGTTAGGTAATCAAACCACCACCTGATTTATATCAGCCTAAGACACTGCAGTGAGATATTTTCTAAGATGATTTAGCAAACTATGAGAGAGAACACTTGCTTTTTTCTCCTCTGATTTTGTTCACAAGACATTTTCATGAGATGGATGGTTTTAACTTTTGTGTTAACTTTTTCTTGTAACCAATCTAACCTCAATGCCTCTAGTCCTGGATTGCATAATATCTAATACTATTTGTTTAATACAAATAAAAATCCATCATTAGCAATTTATCTTTACCAACATAACTCAAACTGTTCTAAAGTAATGCTAGATGACAGCAGGAAGATGTTGAGAGTAAAATTAAAAACAATTGGGGTATACAGCTGGTCTTCAGAGTTGTGAAACCACAGAATGAGATTTTTTTTATCACACTTCCTATTCGTTTTCCTTGCTAGAAAAGAAATTTTTCTCTCAAAAATGATAAATTTATCTTCAGCATTGATATATCTTTATTTATAGCGATATCTCCAAACAATGCAGTCTATCATTATCGTTAAGCTAAATGCCCTTGCTTTCTAAAGTCCTTATTTTCCTACTGGCATGCCCATATATCCCCTAAAAATCTATATATTGTTATTGTAGAAGCCTAAATACAGCCTGAACAAATAATTGAATATCTGTCCTAGTTTTTCAGATAACCTGCCAGACTAAGGTTTAATTCATTTAATGTGATTTACAGCAGCCTTTTTTCACTTGAACTCCTAAGCTGGCAAGACAGGTCTCAAATACTGGCAGTGTGTATCAGGGTGAAGGAGGGCTGGTGGATCCCCATGGGCTGGGTTCTGGGAGTTGCAGGAGCTGCCTGTGGGACAGGTGGGGACTGATGGCCACAGATTGAGTTGAAATGGGTTCCTGGGGTATGGACAGGAGTAGAAGTGTCAGGGAATGCTCTAGGGAAGGGTGGACCACAAAGGCTTAGATAAAAGCTCTGATTTACTCAAATACTGTGTCCCACAGTGGTTAGAACACTTACCCCCAAAATGGAAGAATTAGTATCATCTCATTTCTGATAGCAGAGGTTTTAGAATTATTTCCTGAAAGTACTAGGCAGCATTGTGTTTTCAGATGCAGCTCTTTCACTGGTATGTTGCCATCTATAGTACCAGCTCCCATTGATGACCTCTTCTTTTAAGTATTATACTGTTTTTTCCTCTAATTTTGACCCTAAATTTGTTAATAGTTCTGGGAACAAAATCAGTAATTTTCATGGATTCAATGTTTCCTTAAGAAGTCCACCAAGTCTTAATTCTGTTCTTTTGTTTCTTAGCAGTGGAGTACAATAGAGATGTATTCTGGTGTCATAATCAAGTTTCAGTATGTTTGGCTCGAGAAAGTTCAGAAACCTCTAGTAACTATTCTTAGGTTCTAACTGCAAGTGAATGAAAGGTAGTGGAAATACCCTACTGACAGTAATGATTCATTAATCCACTTCTAGAAGGAAAGATTAGGTTTTATCTTTTTTTCTCATTTTTTTCTTAGACATAAATAGGTTAAACATATTTGAATTATTAATAGATTAATGAGTAAATAATCCCATTATATAATGGTATAAACAATGGACTTTTTCTGAATGTTTATATGGCTGATATGTATGTGACGAGTATCTTGCTTAGAAAAAAATATTAAGAGCAAATTTGAGCAATTCTTGTAGCTTATTAAAGCACCCTATAAATAGCATAAATCTTCACTGTTTTCTGCTATTCCTTTCTTTGTTTTCTTTATTTCTTACAGAAAATTTCGCTTAATGTCTGAAAACAATAAAAAATCATGAACAAAGTAAAGAAAAATGTTATAATTTCTTTTAAGAGAGTACAATTTTCAATTTAACACTACAAAGTTATACAGGAAAATAACTATTGTCTCAATCTGAATTCATATCTACTTGTATAAAACTGCATTAGTATTCTCCTCTGTGATGATTACATTGACTCTGGCTGGGGAGAAATTTTTGTTTTGTTTTGTTTGGGTTTTCTTTTTTATCAGTCTAAAGCTTTAATGAGTTTATGTCAGAAGAATGTAGATGAGGGATTGAGGAAAATAAAAAAGACAGTTTTATGGCAGCTTTCATGTTCTTTCAACCTTTCATTGTATTTCTGTGTTTCTGTTATTTCGTAGATTCATAAAATCATGGAATGGTTTGTGTTGGAAGGGACCTTAGAGGACATCTAGTTCCAGTCCCCCTGCCATGGGACCAGGTTGCTCAAAGCCCCATCCAACCTAGCCTTGAACACTTCCAGGGATGGGGCATCCACAGCTTCTCTGGGAAACCTGTTCCAGTGCCTCACCACCCTCACAGTAAAGAATTTCTGCCTAATATCTAACCTAAATCTACCCTCTTTTAGTTTAAAACCGTTACCCCTTGTCTTATCATTACAGGCCTTGGTAAAAGTTTACCTCCGTGTTTCTTATCAGAACCCTTGAAGTACAGATAGGCCACAATAAGGTCTCCTGTAGTCTTCTCTTCCCCAGGCTGAAAATTTCATCCAGCTCTCTCAGCCTTTCTCTATAGGAGAGGTGTTCCATCCCTGTGATTACTTTTGTGGCTGTCCTCTAGGCTTGCTCTGACAGGTCCATGTTTTTCTTGTGCTGGGGGCCCCAGAGCTGCATGTAGGTTTTGATGTAGCCCAGGATACAATTGGTTTTCTGGGCTGCAAGAGTACATTGCTGGCTCATATCCACGTTTTCATCTACCAGTACCCCCAAGTCCTTCCCCGCAGTGCTGCTCTCAATCTACTCATCACACAATCTTTACTGATACTGATGATTGTGGTGAAAATTTATTAATTTAAAAAAAAAAAAAAAGTTCCATGAATCCTGTCCAGTTTTCTGAACTAAAATTGCCATTAATCTAGAACATTTTCTAAAGAAGGAATACATCTTTCCATTCTTCTTTTTTCTAGCTCTGGTCTCTTTGTAAATTGAATAATATCTGTAGGGTACATGCTTGCTTCCAGGCAGTTTACACTGATTAAGGTTTCAATGTGTTAAGCAACCTCTTCCACCAGTACCCTTGAGACCTAAATTGTTAATGCAGAAAAAAATCAATAATGAAAGCAGTCTGAAATAAGCAGCATAATTGTATTTCATATGAAATTTGATTTACATCTTCGATGAAAGATGAATTTTAGAGGTTTAAATTAGTCATGGATTTTTATGTGTGTTGAAAATTACATCAAATATTTAAATTGACTGAACACCTAGAGCTAAATCTGCAGAAGGACAGAGTTTTAAGATACTTAGGAATGCAGCAAGTATTTAAGTTAGACACAGAGCACTTTATAAAGTGTTTGCAGACAGTCACATGAAGGGACTAACAGCAAACACAGTATTGAATGAATATCCACTAACATAGATTATAAAAAATGCCAAATGGAGGGCACTTGTGCTCAACCTCTGACACTCTTGTGGATGTAGATGACTCACTCCACAGATCAGAGACAGAAACACCATCTTGAAGAGACAGGTGAAGTTCCCAATTAAAAGGAGACTTATCACTGACACAAGTCGTCAATGCACTAGACTTTCTGCAGATGTGCTGCTGAGTTGCACTGCATGCTCTGAGCTGTCTCAAATGCCCTGAGTGCACCAGGGAGTTACATCTTCAGATGTAAAGTAGACTTACCCTGCAAATAAGATAGATTGAGGAGAAGCTTTGAAAATGCAAACTCTCTCCTTTCTTTAATCATGTGTGTTTCAATAACTTCATGTTAAGGAGCAAGGCATGGAGAGAGAGAAATAGGGATAACTGCCTTTTCTGGCTGCAAAGATTTGAAATCATATCTCTTCTGTGAAAACTTTTATTACTGCACCCTAAGGTATTCTGAATACATTCCTGAAGACAGCTTTGCATTGCACTGAGTTCATGCATGAGAACATGCAATGAGTTCAACACTCATTGGCCAGAGAATATGAACATATGAACATGACTTTAGACTACATTGAAGAAAATCACTTGGGAATAATAGTCTGGTTCTACATCTAGCCTCTGCTCCATTAAATGCTTCAGATAAAAATACAGGCTTTTGGACAGGTTTACCTCTCTTAGGCAAGTGCTGTGTTGACTAGGCTAAAACAATTCATGCTCATTCTTTTGCTTGTTGAATAAATATACATATACTACCCTGGCTTATCTAAAAAGAGTAAGCTTAAATTGCTTCACGTGGAGCAAGAATCGAAAGGAGGTACCCTACATCCTAAATCAATGCCCTAGCCCTTGAAGGTGCTGGTTAGTCAAACATTCTCCTCCCTAAAAAATTACTATCCCTTCTTTGATTTCAAATAAAAAAGGAACTATTTAAACTTTATAGAAAGCCACTAAAAGTAGTGTGAAAACACATTATTTTTTTTTTAAGCCTTTCTTAGTTTCTAGCAAAAAGTACTGAGCTTTGCAATGGCTTTTCCAGCTCCCATTCCTAAAACTCTTTTGTACTTCATAAAGAAGCTACTGCCTGCTCTGGCTGTTTTAAAGGTTAGGTGCTGCAGAACTTAGTGTTGTGATGTCTCCATTCTCTTTATAGACCTACAGGTAAAATATAACTTCATATAGGCAATGAAAGTATCCTAACTCAGCTGGATCTAAAGAGTGATTGAACTGGATGAGAGACATTCTCCAGTTCCTTCCAAAAAGTAAATTAATTTGAGGTTCCCACATCCTACATGAAGGTTTATCTACTAAGGTTTTGCATTATATGGGACTTCACATGCTTTCATTCTTGTGCTCTGTTAAATATCTATTTCATTTCTGTTTTCTCTGCATACTTAAAAAAATCAGTGCAGTTTTTTACAGTGATGAAGGTTTAACTCTAAAGTTGTGGAAAAGCAACGTAGACAAACTTTCACATATTTATGTTCAACATAAGTCAATTACTAAACTAGCCACAAAATGGACAATTGTGATCTAATTGTCTACTGATTCAGTCAAATAAAAAGTATAAAGTACCATCAGGATAATTTAAAAAATAATTGTGTCACATGCATTGGTAATTATAATCTTTTAAAATTGTAAAAATTCTGGGGAGGAAAAGAAAACAAAAAGTATGAGAAAGCTGAAAATACAAGGGAATATTTAGTGCCTGAAGGAGCTCTTTAAACCAGGTTAAAAGTTGACAGAAGCGAAGAGAGCATGACTCTATAAAATACTATGGCTTCTTGTGTATTTTATTATAGAGCTTAGCAGGCAGAAGTGAGATCAATTATTTCAATAGTCTTTGGATCAGGGCATAGATAATTTTAAAATAAATTATTTGAATGAATTACTCTTGAAATATTTATTTATCATTTATTCCTTTTCTGGAGTGGGTAAGAGAACTTAATATGTATGATTTCTTTAAAGTTTTGGGATAATATATTCGTGAATAATTTTTCCATTATTCACATTCCTCTACCAGGAGCGCTTGAAATTTATCATACTGACTGCATAAAGTACTTCTGCACAACTTGTCTGACTTCAAGAGTTAGTAAATGAATGACTTAGACCTCTTTGGAAAAAAAGAATCCTGAAGTACACTGGGTTTCTACTATTTTTCTGAAAGGAATACAAAAATTGAATGGCTTTTTTCATGGATGAAAATGACAGCATATGGGAAAGCAAGATTTTACAGAGCAACAATAAAGACAATATTGCACAGAATACTTTTAAAAAGAAAAATAATATAAAAGAAGTATTTTTTAACTTACGGATCCTATTATTCTACCATAATAAAGTATATTTAGAGTAAGAAAAGGAAGAGCATGTCAGCTATAGGTCAAGATTGGCTCTATGCAAGAGAAACTGGCTATATCCCTAAGCTAAGCTAAATGAAGGTTAGAACTACATCAATAGAAAAGGTTTTGAAAAATTGTAACTTTTAATAAGCAAGACTGTGAACTGATAATGAGTTGAAATATCCAGAATAATTCTTTCCTTCTTTCTCTCTTTTTCTTTTTTTTTCTTTTCTTTTTTTCTTTTTTTTTTTTTTTAATTCCAAACTTTTCAAAATGATCAAGCAACTGGAGTGCTTGATTATAGAAAAATCATTAGCAGCCACACAAAACTCATACACCCAGATCAGTAAGTCTTTGTGAGGATCATTCAGTCACCATAAACCAAGATACTGAAAGCTTCCAGTACAGCAAGTCTGGAGAAAAAGTGTTATTCATTGCACTGAAATAGTTTTTGATAACAGTTTCAAACATGGATCCTTAATAAATAGTCCACAAAATAATAACAACAGAGAAATGCAGAAATGAGGTAATTAATTTTACTTTTTGTCTGCACAAGGGTCTGTCACTTGGTATGATACAACTTTTGCACTGTTTTTCCAGTCAGCACAATGTCTGATAATAAAATCATACTCCTGGTGTAATCAGGACTTGTCTATTGCTCTCCCTAACAAAGATCGGCAGCTTTTGGAAAAGCATGTGCCCTGACTTATCAAGTCTTGTAATGTAAGTAAGAAAATCACACATTTGTCTACTTGCTCTGTATTTTCTATCTTTAGGCAGTTCTGCAGTGTCTCATACTTCAGGCTACTTCATGGCATAAATCCTTAGCTATGGCAGGATTGCAGGGTTGCCCGTCGGTGGCATTGGGCATGTCACTGAGAATTCAACACAAAACTACATTCAAAGGAGAAGCTAGAAAGCACGTTCCCTGCCAGCAGTCCAGTGTCCTAACACAGTCTGCTACAGGACCTAGCATACTTCAGCGCATATTGATCCTCTGAACCCTGTGTGCACACACTCTACTGAGCTTCTGTCACCTCCCTTTGGCTTTACTAGGTGAATGATGTGTGGAATACCACACCTTGATATTCTCATGTTTTTAGTGATCTATGCATAAACAGCACTCTCTTGTAATATGTTTGTGCTTCTGCATGCTGCTGGATATTGACAGTGATGTTTCTTCTACTAAATTTTTAGATTCAAGATTACACTTATAAATGTTTCGGCCATCTTTCTGCCTGTTCTGATAAGATTTGAATCCTGTCCTTCTTCTTCTTTCCAGGTTCCGGTTTGGGGCATGACACATCACTTTCCTAGGCAGTCACTTTCCATTAATGCTTTATCTCCTCACACTAAGCTAATACGTTGCACTGAGGTGTCATGTTGAAGTGTGTTATCATATATGTGTAACCAAATGTGACATAACGCAATGCTAAAGGGCAGCTAGAATTATTCCTATTTCCAGACCAGGAAATTGTTGTCACTGCAAATATCCATTCATGCAGGATGCTTCTGACCTGCAGTAAATTCCCACTTTCATGTTTATTCCTGTCTTACATAAGGATAAAGAAGCCAGAGAAAAATGGACTTATGTATCATCCTCAGACTATTATTCTCCTCCTTATGATTCCCTATGATACTACTCTTTCTCACTTTATACTTGATCAGAAACTTCCATCTTAGAAGGAAGCGAACCAAAATCATATGTTGGTTTTTTTTTTTCAAATTCCCAAGTGTAAGTATTCATAATTAAGCACAAAGAAGGAGTAACCGATACAGAAGTCTGGACCCAAAGGAACTGAGTCATGATCCACCATAAACAGCCTGTGGAATTTTAAGGAAGTTACATGGGATGGGCTTCATTTTACCTAAACAGTGTGTCTGTCTCAGTCCCTTCTACTTTCAGAAAAGACATGCTTATGGTGCTTATCACACTTATAACCTCTTTTCTCCTTCCACTCTGCTTAGCATGGAGAAAAGCCAGATGACCTGCTGAGGATATGTGCTTCAGATTCAGTTCCATTTCAACTGCTTAATGGGAAGAAACTACCTTGTGTCTTTATGCATCAGTTACCTATCTTTCAAATGGGTATAATAGTTATTCTTGACTCTAGAATGGTGTTATGAGAGCCTAACTGTGGCATTCTAGATTTCAAAGGTAATGAGATAATTATCTGTAATGGATAAAATAATAAGCATGTTAGCATGAAAAATCCAGGAGTGCTGAGACATTTTCTAGATGAGTTAGGAGTTGTAAGAAAACATCTGCTTAGAAGTAGTAGGTGTTTTCTCATTCTGCTTGTTAATAAGATTGTTAGAAGAGTAATTATAATAATTTAACCAGGTTTCTTTTTGTTTTCTCAAATTTAACAGGGACATTTTTAACTGTATGTACCCAGAGAGTACTCTGACAGATGCCTGGCAAAAGAAAGAATAGAAACATTAATTGCCATTCATTTGGCAGAGACATGAGAAAAACAACTTTCTGGTCCTTCTCTCTGACCATGCATGAAGAACCAGCTTTCTTCTTATCACCAACGTTTGTGTGTAAATTCACATCATGCATGGGGTGCTAGTAACAGAGAGCTTCCTCCCTGCTGACTGTCAGCACATGCATTTGAACCCATCCTCCAAGTGGTCAGATGACACATGGGCAGGAACTGTCAATCTGTTGACCACTCATGAATCCACCATAGTCTGTAGGGATAAAACACTGCAGAGAATTGGTTAAAGGCAATCCTACAAATCCTGTTGTATGCAGAATCAAATGGACCAGGCAGCATGAATATGTCTCCAAAATTGACATGAAAAGCATGTATTGCTGTTATTTGTGTGCTACCTACATTGTGGATAAATAATGGAAAAGGTAGTTTTACAGTGCATTTTACAGTGCTTATTAAAGAGGTAAGTTCACTAAAAATGTGCGTCCTCTGAATCACAAGCAGAGGAATAAGACCATATGTAGCAGATACCATGATTCCAAAAAGCCGGCATTATTTCATGGCTGTCTGATGAAAACCATGCCATAAAATAATCTCTTTTCCAGTTTCTCAGCATATTTATTTGAATAATGGAATCATTAGAGTGTAGTGTAATTTATTGTCTGAGATATGCTTAAGTGCATAACATAATGTATTTTGTGTTTTGACAGGAATATGTGTATATATGCTAAAAGGGAACCATACTGGAATAGTTTGATAACATCATTTTCTACCTTTCTAAGAGAAAACTTTATTAAAAATCATCTTGAAAGGAGTTTCCCTTTTCCTGTAAATTTGGAAGTGAAAGTCACACATACTCCCATCTGGGACTATGTCAGATTGCTCCAAAAGTTCCACTTTGCAACCTCAAGGCAAATAAAATCCTAGCTGAAAAGCTTGGCATTATTCAAAGAGACACTTTGGGCACTCTTACTCACAGTGTTAAAGCATCTGTCAGGAAAGGTGTTGTCATTTGCCACCTGATCTAATTATTTCTGACAGCAGATGCAAGCTAACTACAAAACCTCAACATATTTAATATGCTGATCAAATTTCATTAACAAAGCATGAATATTAACAAGATTATAAAATATAGTGCAGTTTATGATACCTATAAGTAAAAGTGTTATTACATTTAATAGGTGAAAGGGCAGGTTAATTGGAGGTAAAAGTTACATTGTAGCTCATCAGTGTATTTAAAGTTTAATTACCATGAATGCATGGTTTAACATGTTTAACAGTCCATAATTGTATAGCAGCTATGGTAGTTAGTACTCCTAAAATGATAAAAAAAACCCCACATTGTAAAGACTATGCTGATCAATTTGATTTTCTGTTTCTGCAGATTAATTAAAATTTGAGTTTAGAATACTGGTAAAAAAAAAATTTACTATAGGCTTTATAGAAAGTTTCTTAAGGACATAGAATCTGAGAGAGGCAAGATTTTCTTCTAAAGTGTTCCAGACTATAATAGCAGGGTTGGTTAAGGAAAAAGAATAAATGCCCAGGAATGCAAAAACGTTTATTCTTTACCTATCGGTAGTATCTTCAGCCATATTTTATTATATTAAGCCTTCGTTTCTCCAAGCACAAGCATGAGCCACAACCTCTTCAGTTTAAAAAATAAATAATCCAATTCTCTTTGTAAATCCTTAAAATTACAACACTGAGAAAATGTTTTTGCAGTACACATATTTGATATATAGCCAAGTTAACGTATTTATTGACATTACTACTGACTAATAAAATCTAATATACGCTCCTGGTTCTAGGCAAAATCCTATGAAAAATCTCACATTATGTGCATCCTTTAAAAAAAATACAATTTTTTTTGTTATTGTTGTTCCAAGTGTTTGACTGCAGTTTAAATGCTTAAGAATAGAATCCTTTTGAGAAAAGAACCAGTATGTTTCACTCAGTCATTCAAGTGTTACTACAGGGTATAAAGTGATTCACTACACTTTAAAAACAGTTTTATGATACATCTTTCAATATTTCTATACCTTTGAACTTAATTATCATGTGCAATATACACAATTAAAACTTTCATTATAAAGTGCCTTAACTGCTAACACTGTAATAAATACTGTAGATTAACTGAGAATAGTTCTTGTGTCAACTTTTTTGATATTTTCAAAGTTATATCGATCAGTTGCACCACAGAGCTGGTCTATAATTGATTAATTTCATTAAATTAATCTATCCACAAAAATTGTGTCTACAAAGTTTGACTCTCTTTGGAAATATAATAATGGCTTTGCAAAACGATTGCATATATAATACACATTGGGCCAAAACCTAAACAAAATACCTACCACATCATTTTTCAAATTGATTTAAAGGAACTGCCTCCAGAAAGTGCTAAGTACCAAACTCTGGGAATCTAACAGGTCCTTTAGTATATCTTAAGATTTTCTAATGGTAATAAAAATAATGTGCCTCCTTAATATTGTAAGGCTTGTTTGGTCCCCTTTTCTTCCTATTTCTGTTCCTTAAAACTTTTTTAAATAAAGCCTGAATATTTAGGAGTGGGAAAGTACAAGCACAAATCCATGATGGAATCAATGTATTTGAGTATATAGAGGGTCATTAAGACCTCTTATTTGTGCCGCATAAATTGTGGGCATAAATGATAACCAAGCGAATGTATATGTTGAGCCATGAATGCATAACTTCAAAATCTGATTCCAATCATTCTTTAGCAAAAGTGCTGATATCTCACAACTTCCTAGTGGGTAAATTGAAAGAACAAAATTTGCAACAAATATAAAGAATGATGACATCTGCAGAAGCCTTTTCTGTATCAAGATTGCCCTTCGCAGACTTCCAGTCAAATATAAAGTATTTTATCACTGTTTTGGTGGAATTAATTTAGAGAAGTATTTCTCTTAATTCTGTGTTAATCTTTCTGATGAATACAATGATAATTTGTTACTGAGAAATATGAGTTAAGAGTGATCTTATGATCCTATGAATCATAGAATCATAAAATGATTTGAGTTCGAAGGAACTTTAAAGACCATCTAGTTCCAACCCCCCTGCCATGGGCAGGGACACCTTCCACTAGACCACGTTGCTCAAAACCCCATCCAACCTGGCCTTGAACACTTCCAGGGATAGAGCATCCACAGCTTCTCTGGGAAACCTGTTTCAGTGTCTCACCACCCTCACAGTAAAGGGTTTCTTCCTAATATCTAACCTAAGTCTACCCTCTTTCAGCTTAAAGCCAGTTCCCCCTGTCCTATCACTACAGGCCCTTGTCAAAAGTCCCTCTCCAGCTTTCTTGCAGGCCCCCTTTAGGTACTGAAAGGCTGCTATATGGTCTCCCTGGGGCCTTCTCCAGGCTGAACAGCCCCAAGTCTCTCTCCAGGCTTCTCATCGTCATTGTGTCTGTGCTCTTCTTATGTTGGGGGCCCCAGAGCCGAATTCAGTACTCCAGGTGGGGTCTGATGAGGGCAGAGTAGAGGGGGACAGTCAACAACCTGGCCACACTTCTTTTGATGCAGCCCAGGATACAGTTGGCTTTCTGGGCTGCAAGCACTCATTGCTGGGTCATGTTGAGCTTCTTGTCAACCAACACCTCCAAGCCTTTCTCTTCAGGACTGCTTTCAATCTGTTCTCCTCCCAGATTGTGCTTGGGGTTGCCCCAGCCTATGGGAAGGACCTTGCACTTGGCCTTGTTGGACTTCATGATGTTCTTATGACCCACGTCTCAAATCTGTCAAGGTTCCTCTAGATGGCATCCCTTTCCCTCCAGTGTGTTGACCACACCACACAGCTTGGTGTCAGCAAGCTTGTGGAGGGTGCACTTAATCCCACTGTCCATGTCACTGACAAAGATGTTAAACAGCACCAGACCCAGTACTGACCCCTGAGGAATGCCACTCATCACTAGTCTCCACTTGGATATCAAGTCATTGACTACAGCTATTTGAGTGTGATGATCCAGCCAATTTTTTATCCACTTGAGTGGTCCATCCATCAAATCCATGTCTCTGTAGTTTAGAGACAAGGATTTCATGTGGGAAAGTGATAATTTAACTACCTTGGATTTTGTGACACTGTAGAACATGATTAATACATTTTCTAAATAAAGCCATTAAGGATATACTACAAAACAATACAGTACAAGAATTAGCAAGTACTTGTGAGGTTTTAATCTATGTAGGTCAACAATAGAGTCTAAGTGACCAGTTCTGTCCAACTGCCATGCAACAAAGATACAATATTTGGGATAAGTCTACCCTAACCTTAGTAGTTCAAATACAACAGCTAACTGAAAATTTCATGTCTTTAAGGTCTACTTTGTCTTTATTATACTGTTTACTGACAGAGTGCACTGGTACTAAAGAGAACATTTACTTTACAAAGCTTGAATGAATATGGAAGCTACAGTATAGTTGTTTTCCATCAGTTTATCCTTGAATGTGGCATATCAGAACCAACAGGGGTAATCCCAACTTGTCTGCAATGCAGTGTTGAAGTGAAACTGTCAATATCATATTTGTCTTCAGAAAGAAAAAGGTGTCAAATCTCAGTATAAAAAAATACCACTTTTTTTTCTCTCAAGAGAAATGAAAACATATTCCATTTTTATTTGTATCTATTAAAATATTGAACTCTTAGCATGATTTTTAATACTCCTAACTTACTACAGTTGTTACAGTTTGATTTTCTGTTTACCAACTCTCATTTAATTTCAGGTCACACAACTGTCAGGTCTTCCTTTCTAATAAATTAGAAATCCTGTCCTGTATATGTGCTGAATGAGACTCATTCTTCATTAAGGATGGGACTCCCATTTAAGGATGGGACTCCCACTACTCTTACATCTCTGATTGCCACCTCCTCTACTTCAGCTCTACATCTTACTTTTGTCTTTTTGTCCTTAGTCTTGTGTTCACAGGAATACCATGCCACCTAACCACCTCTTCTTTGCTACAGGCAGGAATCAGCATCTTGTGGTGAGAAAAGCAGCTGTAAGAGAAGATGGAATTCTTACTGTCATTGATAAGTTCAGAGCACAGAACAGGGGACACATTAATCCGTTTCCTATATTCAGCCATCTGCTTACTATTTTATGAACCAAAGTTAAAGTAGAAGAGCACCTTTCCCTTCAGGTAAAAAACATGTGAATTGATTTCCATTTCCTAAATTAGTGAGTAACAATATATTGTCCTTGAAAATTACTCCAGTTGCTAAGGATTGAAAGCTGCAGTTTTTCTGGAAGTCTCTCTTCAACAGCACCTCATTTTTCAATCATGCAGTCCACAGCAAAACAGTGAGGGAGTTTACCAACATTGTTCAGAAAGGTCATTCTTTTCATACACAGATGTTTTGCCTTTGGTTTTCATCTAAGATCTGGATTTTCTTCATGCCTTTTTTTCTACCACTTTCTTTTCTACTATTGTTTTAAAATGTCGTTTAATACTCTCCCTGAGATACTTAAAAAGTGTACCATGTTCCTAAAATTGTGTAGACCTTAAACAGGTCTTCATTGTTCTTCAGTATCCTTCCTTCATTTTTCCTAAGTACACTCAACCTGCCAACCTCTGTTTCTGGGCATGAAGACCAACGTCAGGTGAACTTTTTTCTGGTCAATCTGGAAAAGTGTTTAAATTCTTTCAAAGTCCAGTCTAATACTAGCTACAGGTAACCCATGACAGGAAGGGCATGTTTAAAGGAGTTTACTTGCACTTACCTGAGAAATCAGAAGTTGAAGAAACCTTTTACATTTTCTAAATATACCTGGTTTTGTTTTCATTTGTGTTTCTTACTGAACTAAAGTACTAAGGTAAAGGCATTTTCTTAAAAGGGAAAAGTTCAGTGGCTTCCTCTTGTGTTAAATACAGACCTTTCATTCTCACAGTCTGGTTCTCACTGACGGGTACAGAAGCTTGTATGTCTCATCTGAACTGCATGCAGATATAATTTGAAAAGTTCTTTTTGTCAGAGTCTCAGTTGACTCTTTATACAGTTTAAAATAGTCCAGATAGTGGTATCTCAAAAAAACAGTTTGCACAGTGAAGCTGAGACTGTTTTTTACTTCAAAGGATGAGTAATGCTGAGTCACAAATGATTAAAAGCAGACATGAAAAAGAACTCTCTTAGAATATTCCTACAGTACCTGGCTCAAAAAATAATATCTGAATAGTCATAGAAATATTTATAAAATATTTTGCCTTGCAATTCCTTGCTCTTCCATATTGCCTCTGTATCTATATGAAAATCGAATCAGATCAAAGGTCATCTTATAGTTTAGGCATATTTTTATAAACTGGGGGTTTTTGTTCCCCAGGAACGAATAGTTGATATAATAAAGTTGCCAATCAGTCATAGGATTTTTTATTTCTTTTTTCCATCACATCAGATTTCCATGCATTGTTTATCATAGAACTCATCTGACTGAGGCAAGCTGTTTCCATATCCTTGGAACACTGGTAGTACAGTTGACAAATTAATAACAAACTGAGTGTGCATCCACTCTTCTGTTCTGCTGTGCATTTGCTGCAGTAAGTTTTCCTTGTAAAATTGTCTGAAAATGGTTTATTAGGCACTAGCATGGAAAATATTCACACAGTGGAATACACTTATGCTTGATGTCAGCAAGGTTTTTGTTTTCTTGAAAGTGCTTTTGACCTCTTTCATTGTAGTTTTCTCTATTGAATATGATGTGCAACATAAACATCTTTAGTGACTCCTCATTGTTGCTGTGGTCAACTGGTGTATCAAACAGATATATATATATATATAAACACTATTGACATTCCAGAGATATCTTGAAATTACAGTCTTTGATTAAAAATTAAGTGGGGTTTTCTGTCTTCCATTATCAGACCTTTTCATTTGAATTAGCTATTTCCTTGTGTCAGTGATGTTGTACAGTGGTAGTTGGTGTGGAGTTTGATCAGTTTCCTTTATGTTTTGCATTATTATTTATGATTATGAGTATTTATTATTCTTGATACTTATTATAACGCTTTCAAAACACTGGCCAGTTGGATCAGGCTAGTGAAACTATGAATATTACATAACTAACACCAGCAAAGTGCTTTAGTGAGGAGCTTAAGAGTAAGTCAAATGTAAAACAAAGTTATTCTAATTGTCTTGGCGAATAGCTGGAACTAATAAATAAACTTTTTAATTTATTTTGTAGATCAATCTTTATATAAAAAAGGAAAAACAATTCAGAGAGGAACTGGGCATGTGATGTGGAGGAACTGACAGCTAGAACAGCAAGTCCCTCAGCTTAGTGAAGTTCACTTTTCAGAAGTGTTTCTTGACAGTCATCCTAAAGTTTACCTCTTCTGAATGGCTCCAGTTTCATTTAGCTATATCAGACTTTACTAAACTGAATAACTCCTCTTCTTGTAAGCATTTATTGCCTCCAAATATAGGACAGGCCTTGCAAAGAGCAGCTTGACTCCAGGGTTAATTCCTCTGCCCAGTACCAATGACAATTCAGTTAGTGAAGGGCAACTTTGAACATTCATCAATTACATTAATTTACATTAATCCTTTGATTGACAGAGGCATGGGTTGTAGACAGGGAGCCTTACACCCTTTCAGTTCTTTTGTGTTGGCATGGTCTCCGAATTTAAGGGCATTCTGTTTTTTGCAAGTGGTAAGGTGGCTGGTTTAAGATGATAGGAACAGTCCACACAAAGGGAAACATATGTTTGGGGAATGCCTAAGTCTACTCAGATTCTAGATCATTGTGTGCTCCTCTACTTGCTGTACCACTTAAAATTCCTTCCCCTAAATTTTGTGTTAAGGGTCATTTTTTATATTCTTTGTACATTTATAAAATACTATATCTGGATGTATAATTAGAACAAAAACTATACTAACAAAAATAAATATCTTCTAACGAATCATTAAACTGATGAAATGCTAAAGCTAATGCAAACTAAAATTTACTCCTGTATATACACGGAATACCTTTACCTTGTCATGACCAGAAAACTTCAAAAAAATTTAGAAGAACCAACCTGGAAAAGCATAATCTGTCTTATTTTACTTTCTTTATGTGATTTTTTCTTTGTTTGGCATTGTTTTGTTTTCTTAAGTCATATTTTCATAATGAATCAAATTTTAACTGCCTTTACAAAAAGGAAGAGGGAGAGATGGTGACAGATTCTCCTAAAACCATAGCCATTCTTACTAAACTCTAAACAGTTTACAAAACATCCAGATGTTTCTGAGACATTCTAATATAGCTGGTTTTCCTAAGTTTTATTGCTTACTTGTGATTTTTATCAAGTGTAGAAGAAAATTGTAAGAATCTGACCATTGCATATGGTGATCAGTAAGTATTTTATTAAAGTGATGCAATATGAAAGGAATTTATTTTTTGTTTAAATAATGATAACTCTAAAGAATTTGAATTTATTTTTTGTTTAAATAATGATAACTCTAAAGAATTTATCCCTAATGATCTTAAAAAAAATAGCACAATGCATGCAACTACAATATCATGTAAAAAAGAAAGTTAAAACTGATGAAAATGCATAGATAAGGGTCATTTACAAAAACATATTGAGAACCTGAATATTTTTAACTGTAAGAATTTTTCTTAGATTTAAGAATAAAGTCATATTTACATTTCAGAAATAATTTCAATAAAGTAGGGCTGTAATAAAGCAGGAAGTGTCTTTGCAAATGAAATGTTTGTTCTTAACCTTCAAATATGTTTCTTTTTTATTCACCTTTACATATACAGAGCTACAAGGAAATAATATCTTTATGCACTACACCTACATTTAAAAAAAAGACAGTGTCACCAGTTATGGCAACCAAATTATTGATATTGTTTCAGTGGTTAAATATGACTCTGGTCATTTACTAACAAGAAAAATTATATTGCTATATTTAACTTCTGTGTTTCCTGCTAATAAAAAATGTGGAATTATTTCATAACAGCTGTAGCATTCACTTTAAAAAGTAAACACTAGCACATTTGCCATCTGGTTTAGTGACTTTTTATGATAGTTAAGAGCTGTCATTCTCTGGTAACTCCAGATTTACCGTCCGAATTTGACTTTACAACTGACTAGCTTAACACTTGTTATCTATGCTGTAGAATAAGCTGGCCAACATTTCAAAGAAAGTCAGTACTCCAGCAGTTATTCAGAAAGACCTAAAATTAGAGTATGCTCCTGGGCTTGGCAATACACTTTGTGTCTCCTTTTTCTGTCCCTCATTGCTGTAGTCCAGCTAGGTACCACTATAGATAAGAAAAGTGCTACCACAATTATTATCATATTAATATTAAGCACTGGGCTTAGCAGGTCTTCAGGATAATTTCACCTCAATATGAGAAAGGTTTGCCATCACATTTGTCCACCTGGAGAACAATGGGTCTGGGGAAGAGGCATGCACCCCTGTGGGCATGGGAGTCCTCAAACTCACAACCTGATGTGGCAGTGAAAAGTCTGGCCTAATGGCCATGCTTTACATTATTAAACTCAGTATTTCTGAAATTAGTGCAAATACATGCCTATCTGAAATACTGTTTGCTGTTTGTATTGAAGATATATATTCACCGATTTCAATGCTATTAATAACAGTCCCTGCCTTTTCATTCCTTAAGCGTCTTCCTATCTCCTGCTGTGCTGACAATGTGCTCTGTGCTTTTTTTTATACAGTGACTCCATTTCCCAGTATATACCATTGCTTCTGGGAAATCATTCATAATTAGAACAATCTAATACCCAGAGTAAATGTTTGTAGTATAAATTATTTGATGTATAATCCTGTTCATTATAAAATTATTTTCTTCATGCATTTTTGACTAGCTTTAGTGACAGAAATGCCAAAATATTAATGAAATACATTATGCTACAGATCAGCATGTTACAATGAACTGCAGATTTCTTAGAGACATAATCACGGGCAACTGGCTGCTTGAGCAGGGGATTTAGACCAGATGACCTCCAGAGGTCCCTTTGATTCTCAACCATTCTGTGATCCCATTATTAAACATTATAAGAAGTAGTCTAGGTAAAATAACTTTTTGTTCATTTGTTGACTAAACTTCACAACCAGTACATAAAAAAGAAAAAATACCTACAGAGCAATATAATTACAAGAAACAGTGTTTCAAAGAAAAGTATGAAATTATTATATACAGTAAATCAGAGTTTTGGCTTCTACCAGAGATACGTTATTTTCACTCATAATCAAAGTTGCTTTATTAAGCAAGACTTTTCTAGTCACAAAAAGGACAACAATATTGCAACATTATTTTTGTGTTGGTATTGTGTCCATATTAATTACTAATATACTTTGACTTTCATATATTGGATATTTGTGACGTCAACAAAAGTACCTGACTATTAATTTCTCTTGTTTCTTCTAACTTCCTTTTAAAACATACTGATTATTTTTGTTTTGTTTTATTTATTTTAATGGAATATTCCATTTTGGTATCTAATTCAAAATAGTCATGTTGTTATTTCTGTTCTTATTGCTTCTTCCGGATGGAATAGTTCATACAAAATTATTTTACATTTCAAATATATAGTTACGATCATTAGTTGCCTTGGTGATTAATGTGTTGCGTACCTGAGGGACAATTGTGTGCATTTTGCTGATGTATTGATGTTAATTATAATCTGTCAGGAACATTCTGTATATCAGACATTTACTAGAAGAAAATGCCAATTATGAGAATAGTAAGGGAAAAAAAATTCTTTGAAGTTTTTATTACACATGCATTTTTTCAAGACAAGTTCATTAAAAGGTCCACTACAATTTTGCAATAGAATTCTGCATCTTTGGGTCAGCTTAAAATTTCTTTAACACACCTTAACAGTAGAAGCTCATTGTGAAGATGAAGTCACAAATACATTGATCACAGCAAGACCTCCTGAGGTTTACTGCAGAGGTCACAGAGGATTAAAACCCAAATAGTTAGCTGTGATGCTAAACCACTGTTACAGCTGCTCAGTTAGGAACTGTGGGAAAGGTGGCTAACACATAGTTTATGTTTCAAAGGAAAAGCGCTAAACCATCCTCAGGTTTCTGACAGATAGTCCAGACCTATGAGCTCCCATTTGAAAATGGAGTTGGAATAATCAGGTGGCTAAGATTGGGGGAATAATTCCAGGCACAGCCTTCTACATAGTATTTCTGTCTGGATGGGCTGATCAACACATTTTTAAGTGACTTTTCTGAACTGCTAAACGCTGCCAAACAGAAAGACTAGGGACCTAACTTTCTGCTCAGCATTCTGTGTCAGGTCCAAGGTACGTGAAACATTGTACTGAAACACACATAATTTTTACTGTCACAAAATTTGCAATTTTTATTATCATAAATATTTTCACAGATCTCATCTGCTATTTAAAGAATTCAATAATAACACTCCATAGAGACACCTTCCTCCTCCCCCAATTTCTTTAAGGGCCATATAGTGACCTCCATATTCTTATCAGGAAGCAGTTAGTTTCATGACCAGTCTGCATGCAACTAAACGCTTACAGCCTGGTCCTGAAAGAGTACAATAACTAAGTCTTAGACTTCTCAGCTAGAGTTCAGTTTAGCTGCCTTTAAAGAAATCGTGTTGTGACATACTTCTATATTACAGACACTGTGTTCTCAAGAAACTTTAGATTTTATAATGTTGACTCTGATAATACTAAAAGAAACACAATAGATGGTCACCCGGTAAGAAGTAAGTATGAACAGGAAAGCATTGTGAAAAACTTGTGCTCCCATTGTGCAACTGGCATGAGGTATCAGTTGCATGAGCTGATGGAGCCATGGAGCAATGGTCTCGCATGAGCTTATCTCTGATTGGACGTTCAGATGGGTCAGGTAAGTTGTGCTCACCACAGCGTGACTCTGCCTGTTTAATGGCCCTGTTCTGGAAATACTCTAATGTCTTGTCTAATCAATTTTACCAATTTCTTCAATAATTCACAAAGTTTCTGCTGCATTTTCTTTAAACTCTCATCACTTGTCCACTGACAGCATGCTTGTCATGCTTTTAATTCTTGTAAATCAGATCATAGAGGAGTAGCTTGTATTCTAAGCCATTAACAGCCAGGAGAGTGGCACAGCTTAGCAATATCTTATGATATACTTAAGACTAAGCAGTATCACAGAACTGGCAACATCAGTACTATCATTCTTTCAGCCTTGTACTTTCTCAGGCAGTGAGGGTTGCAACTATTTCTGCCAATTTGGGGAGCACTTTTATATTGTGATGGCATTTTTTCTTTGTTTACACAAAAACTGTTTTATTACCTTTTTTTTTCCTTGTCTTGTAAAATTTCTTCCTTACATCTTACTGAATATATAAATTAATGCTGATTATTAGTTTATCCTGAATAGCTCAGCAGCTTATGTGCAAATTAATCTATAATGCTCTTCCTTCGGAAACTGATGCTAGGGGGAACTGTAGTCTGCTGATGAGCACTGAGGGACCATTTGTAGCCTCCCAAGAAATTCAGGGCACTCTGCTGTTTAAACTTGTGAGTACAATCTTCATAAAAGGTTATGAGCTGTTGCACGTGTTGGGGAAAATTAAACCTTAAAATAACCCTTTTAGAATCACTGGAATTACTCTAGGGATGCATGTAGTCTATCATGGTTGATTTAGGTGATTCTCCACTTAAATGAAAACTTTTACTGTAATTCATTTAAATTGCATTGAATTCACAGTAAAAATATGCAAAGGGAAGGGAGCTATAACCTTTATCCCTCTTTTTCTCCTTAGCACATGGTCTAACATACATATCTGATAAAGCTGGTAACATTTATATAGTTATTTCCATTTTTAGTTTTATATTAAATTTTTAAAGTGGGAAAGTTCTATTCTTAAGACTCTTTTTTGTATTTTGAAAGGGAAAATAGCTCATGTTGTCAAAACTTCATTAAAGAAACGGACTTTTAGATCCAAGATCCATGTTTGCTGAAGAAAAATAGATAGCAGGGCTTCCATTGGAAACATAAGAGAGGTAAGCCAATTTTCCTTGGTGTATTATAAGACATGGTCTACTGTGAATGTGTCTCTTTCAGTCTCACTAACTGGAACTTTCATTTACCTTCACACCACAGAGAGGACTTGTAACCAAATGATTAGGGCACCAAGAAAAATAGAAGTTCAAGTTCTTTCTTAACCTACTATGGCACTACCATTTTGCCCCCTTGGATCTATTCAGTCAGCCTAACCATGAGTGAAAGACCTCTGAGCAAAGTAATGCTTTGAGCTGGAATTGCTTGACCTGATCCTTTAAATGAGCACCATAAACCCCAGCAAAATAGCCTCTAAAGGCACCATTCAGTTTCCTAAATAGGGGCATCTCACCCTATTTGAGATTCTCCAGAGACTTGAAACCTCTACAGAGTGCCATAGGAAATATAAAACAATTCTTTACTGGCTTTCACAGACAATGTAGAGCTGAAATTTAGAAAGCTATTAAGATAAGCATTAGTGTGTTCATGACTTCTGTTAAGGCACCTGAAGAGTCTTTGTTGACCAGGCAGCCATCAGTCCAAAGAGCCTCCACTGCTGCCTGGGAGAGATTCACAGCATTGCTGAGTTACCATTTTCCACCAGCTGTCTTGACAGTGATGGCCTGATACAATGTTTTCCAACCAGGCTGAATATCCTCCCTGTTTCTTTCTTCCTTTAGCATTTTATACCTTTGTATATTACATAATATTGATATTGTTTGTTTGCTTGTTTGTTTGTTTAAATAAATTATATTGAGGTATCAGGAGTGAACTACTTCATTGTACAAAAAGACTGGGAATTTCAGCAGGTAGCCTGGTTGGCCTAACAAGTAGTTTCCAGATGAACTGAATCACGTGAAAAGGGAGCATAAAAAAGGTAGAATCAGGAACAGGTAAAGAAGGAGGAGCATAAGAGTATTGCTTGGGTATTTAGGGACAAAAAAAGTACAAAATTCAGCTGAAGCAAAGATGATTGAAGGACAAGAAGAGTAAAAGTAAGAGATTCTAAAGGTATGCTAGTTGCAAAAAGTAGTCCCAGAAAAGGAGACAACCTAATAAAGACAATATGGGAAAGGGTTACATATTTGACTCATTTTTTCCTTGGTTTTCACAAGCAAGTTGTACTCTCTAGTTTTCCTTTTTATTTCACAGCAATTAAGAAAGGCTGTAAGGCAATCATTTGGCATGCAGCAGCTTGAGGGCAGAGCCACAGTTCTCCCTGAATTATTTCCTTAACTATGTTGAGCACAGTTTCTGGGTCCCTTTCATGTGCTCAGCTGAGCAAACTGCCCCTCTATTAGCTGCCTTTGCTGGCCGTGCTCCCACATACCAGCTAAAGAGGTGTCCAGACAGATACTGCAGGCAGACAGGAGACTGGTACTCCCTAACCAGCAGTCAGTAAAAGGCCAAGAGTGCAGATCTTTTTTAAACAAGAACCTGCCCATGAGGAAGGAGTTAACAAAAACTTAGTTGCAGCAGCCCCTAGAAGCTGTAAAAAATAACTGAAATCTTGTTTTTTAATAAAAGCAAAGGCCAGGAGGGGAAAAAAAAATCAGACAAATAAGTGAACAAGTTCCACATAAACTTCAAGGTGCCGTGCCAGGGAGGGGGAGAAAAACTATGGAAAAACAAGCAAGCAGAAAACCCACCCCACAAGAAAACTTTGCATAAATAAGCAAATACAATAAAAACCACAAAGAAACTGCTAAACTGCATCAGTAAAAAAACACCCCACTCACCCCCCCACTGTACTGTTGAGAAGCAGAGGAATAAAAATCAGAAAAAGCTGCCCCAAACCCCAGAAATAACCACTGCTGCACAGAAAACATTTGGTTATTTTGCATAGCTTAAGACAAAAATTGGTTTCTTTTTACGATATTTCAAGCTACTTCTTTTTATAAGCCAGACTCTATAACATTTCAATGTGAAGAAGAAATTATACCATCTTTGTTCATTGCTTCAAAGGGTATCTCAGCTGTATATCATAAGCAGAGTGTCTTTGTATAGCTTGTGTTTCATTGTTGTACCAAGCACTTACTCTTTTTCACTTTAATCTGTGGTAAATAATTGTCCAAGACTGCTTTTGACCTTCTGACATTGGCTATGCTTCAAAATTACTAAATCTGCTTCTGAATTCAGTCTCAGTCATTCCAGACCAACTGCCTGCAAAAGCAGTGCTGACACTGCAAGCTGTCATCTTACACCGTTGGTCAACACTGAACAAAGAATCACACTGGGGTTTGCGCATACACAAACAACATAAGCCAAAGTGTCAATAGTCAATGGAGTGAGGGTAGGTCATGTAGGCAAACTGTCCCTGGGGCTTCCTTATATTTCACTTTAAAGGACTGCAAGGCTCTTCAAACAAAGCCTGTGATATATCTTAGGTTGAACTTTGGGTCAGATGTTTCATTAAAGAGCTGCAACTTTGTCTACAGAAGTTTTGGATATAGATTTGAAGTTGAAAGACCCAATGATTCTGCAGTAACACATAAGTAAAACCTACACTCAAAACACCTTTCATATATACACATACACATAAATAAGTCTGTATATGTAGATGTGTACATAGATGTATGCACTTGTAGCTGTATATAAAAATATATATATGCATATATATTTATATATATAGACATACCTTTATCTTTCAATCATTGCAATGACATCAACATTAGGGATAATTCTGGTGGTATCTGGGAAGATAATCATGGCTGTGGGTTTAGCGGTCAAATATCCACCTGTTGTGTATATAATCCTTACTCATGTCCTGAAAACAACATGGTAGTATGATCCAACAAATCTAAGTCCCATTAGCATGCTGTTGTATTAAAAAAAGAATAATTGTCACTTATGCTTCAAAATTTTCTGAAAAAGGTGCTCTTTGAATAATTTACATTCACTCTTCAGAATCATTACTAGAAAACCTAGTTTAGTTTTTTTTTTAGATTTATAGCTGCCTGTGCTAGATTTCCCTTTCATGTAGCATAGCATATTAACTAGATTGTTGACCAAATTGCTTATGAAAAATTTTAGCTTGGGACTGAGTATCTGACAGAAAGCTCAGTGGTAATTTAATGTAAATGACAAACAGTAAGTAATTTAAAGAGAAAAACCAAAGATACATATTGAAGTCATCCCATTTTTTGGGTAATTGAAGAAATCTGGTTAAAGATAAGAATTTTCTTCACTTTTATATACTCTAAAATTGCTTACGCTCAATGAGAACTGTATGTGCATGGTGCACAGATGTAAATATGATGGTTTTTTTTTAACATTTATATCTCAAAATGCTGTTTCTACTATACTGTAGTAATTCCAAATTTTCTCTAAGGCTCCATTTAGCAAGATTTTAACCCAGAATAAGTGCTGACTGTTATACTGTGACCTTTTTATTTTATAAGGTGCAATTATTGACAGTCACATCAGTCAGCTTGGAACTTTGTATACATGAATGTACTCCATAGTTTCATCCTCTGTCTTTACCAGTGCATTCGTATATGCTGCTCTGTGTGCTGTTAGTCTTGTCTTTAATTCCATTTACTATTTAGTTGAAGACAGATGCATCTCAGGAATAAATAACCATATCCATATCCATTTTGGTAAATTATTTAGCTTATATTGCACATATTGAAGGAACAGTAATCATTGCCCATCAGCACCTCTCGAGTTTTTGTGGCACTTAGAGCCAGGACGTGTTTCATTGCAGAAAACACTGCAACAGTATTTATTTTTTATACTGTCAATGTCCTTGGTGAGGAAACTCTGCTAAAATTGCACGTGTCATTACTAGAATTTAAAGCAGGAGATTAAAAGTCATTTTACTTAAACTATTTATTTGATTCACCGGTGCAATTCTTAAATCTTGATCTTTTTAATTAATCTGCTTGCAAGATTCACCTGCTTGGCAGTAAGTGTTTCTGTGAAGGCAAGAGACCTATCTGGTAATGGAGTTCAGAAAATAGCATTCCCATGGTCTGTATTTCTTCTTCTGAAAAATGTCTAAAAATGAGAAAACTTAACCCACAAATCATTCTGCCTTTGAGATATGCCTTACAGGGACATTGCAAATTCTGCTAAGGGGAAAGCAGAGCAGGCGCAACGCTTGACATCCATAATCCAGGCAGTGCAAGAATAACACTTGGGGGAATACACATTGCTTTTACTGTGGAACCATGCCTCCTCCACGAGGACCTCTCCTTTTCTCTGTGTTCATTCAGGGCTGCCTCCCTACCAGCACAGTGGCTTTGCTGCAATGCTGCCACCACCACCTGGCCCACCGCATTGAGTCTTCTGACGCGCACTTGTGTGTTCTGTGGGCTTGGTACACAGCATATTGGCTTGAAAACCAGAGTGGAAAGTAACAAACTGGCTGCCTTTCTCCTTTTCTGAATGAGATCATATTTATGTGCATTTATACAGAATAGAAGGGAAAGCAGAAAATTAGGACAGACTTTCCCTTCAACTTAATGTATGAGTGTATTCCAATGCCTTCCTCCTTTTCCATTGTTTTCCTATGAGTTAGGAAAATCAGACGAAGAATAATTATGGTCCTACGTGTGCTGAGGAGAAAAATTATTTTTTTCTTACTTCCTGTCAGATGTACTGACCCTCATTATATGGAAATACAAAGTGGAACTTTCATTTCACTGGAAAGGAGGTGCTGGTGGAAGCCAGCCATACTATCACAGCCATATACTTTTTTCCATGGGTGCATACCCAAAGCCATCAAAGCTCTTTTTAATTGTTGGCCAGCCAGTATAGCTCTAGAGGAACTGAAAGGTCAATGCAGATTAGGCTTAGTACTGAGAAGGACTGGCCACTAACACATTCTGAAAATTTACTCTGAAAAGCGAGAAAATAGGCAGTAATGTACATACTGATGCAACCTGCTCCTAAAGCTATAGCTTTTTAACAAAAATTGGATGTATTTCTGTCCATATCATGAACAACTTGAATAATTTAATTTCATTACCAGAACCTCAAGTGTTCTGGTCATCAAACTCATTCTTAACTGTAGTTAGCAAGATTATCCAGTGAAGTTTTAATACTCTTTGCTCACCTACTTACACTAGTTCAGAATATCACCCAACAGCTTATGTAATTATATCTTCCAGTGTTTCACTGATCATTTTACATTCTGGATTTTTAGTAAAGAGAATGGAAATTAATTGGTCTATGAATTTTGTAATTAAAATATTATATTTAACTCATGAAGTGTTAGATAATACACAAAATCTTATTAAAATTATTTTAACAAGTAAGTATTATTTTAATATCTATTTTTGCTGTAAATTAGAATTCTTAGCCCAAGGTCAAAATAAATTAAATAGGATTCTTTCAGCTGTATTCCTCTGATTTCAGGTCATCTGCCAAACCTAGTCCTATGAATCTATCCCCAAATTCAGAGCCTACTTCAAGTTACCTGTCTGCTCCATGACCTAACCTGCAAACTGAACTGAATACTCCATTATAATACATTGGATTTAGCTTTCTTCCAGAAACAGTTGTAATTCAAGTTAAGAAGTTTCACAGATAAAAAAAGCAGACCATTTTTTCTTTTTTTTTCCCCTGATGTAAATAATATTGTATTCATAGCAGAAAGGAATAAAAAACTATGCAATGGTCATAATCCCACAGTTTGCATAAGAACATTTTATGATGCTTTTTGATAAAAACCAAGCTCAGTTAAAATAATTCAACTTTACCTAAAAATTAGTATTTTAAAACTTTTTGTTATTAAAATATTTAAATTATAAGGCGGATTTAGCTTTATTTTCTATTAGTGCTTACTGAGTACCTTACTTTCCTCCAGGTGATTTACTTTTTAAATATAGTTTAAGACCTTCAGTATTAGGGCTGATGACACTGCTGCAAAAATCCTGTAATGGTTATTTTGCACCATTTGTTTTTTCCTTATTACTGTCAGCTACAGCTATAGAGAAAATAAACAGTTCTTCAAGCTCTAGAGGGTCAAAGTCCTGCAAAGTGTGAGAGGACTTCATCTAGTACAGACTTTTTGAAATGTTTCAGAGAATCATAAGAAAACACTTTGCATTTTAGCTCTGTTAAGTAAAAAAATATTGCCTTGTCATTTACTTAACAAAGCTAAGATGCATTCATATATCCTTTCCCTATAACTGGGATCTCCAGCTTTGTAGTGCAAAGTTTAATTTATATTGATTCCCAAAGTTTCTTCTAGCTCAGTGTGCATCCACACAATACAGCCCACAGAGATATGAAATAAAATCAATGTTCATGAGAATTTCTTTCCTCAAAGATTTTTAATTAAATAAGTAAAATATCCAGCAACATTTTTGACAGGGTTTTTTGGCAGTTTTTGGAAGATAACTTTTTTCTGGTTTCTTTCTGAAGGCATTAGATCAGCTAGAAATAATAATGCATATTATATGTTAACATATAGTATTATTTTGTATTTATTTTTTATAAAAATAACATAGTTGATTTAAATTTTCACTCTGAGATTAGTTTTGTA
The DNA here is from genome assembly GCF_017639655.2 of Falco naumanni. Taxonomy (NCBI): domain Eukaryota; kingdom Metazoa; phylum Chordata; class Aves; order Falconiformes; family Falconidae; genus Falco; species Falco naumanni. Next base: position 48,950,977 of record NC_054058.1, on the reverse strand, counting down.
CACATTTATATTCCTACTAGCAGTTTCCCACGAAAATATCAGCTTTGACAAGAAATCTTTCTATGGAAAAAAAATCCAGTAAGACCTCCGTAATTTTTTACTGAAAAGCGTGGATAAGCAGCTTATTGTGGTTCACGAGGGTCTTTTTGCCGGTTTTGCTCTTTTAAGCAGCAAAAAGGAAACTGCAGACTTAACTATATGAACTTTTTAATTCTTGCTTATGAGACATTTTTCAATCCCTGCAAAGACATTTTGTTCTATTTAAAGTAAGTAAAACTGGAAGAGCCAACTTCCACATTATTGAGAGACTTTAATTGTATTAGCTGCTGACAGGGGAATAATATTTTTAAGTAACATAAAATAAGCACCCTGATTGACAGAGCACACATACAATAAAGTAAATGTAAGAAAAATTCAAAGTAAAGGAAATCATATCATTCAATCCAGCTGACAGGATTTTTTTTTTCTGAATAATCATAAAAAATGGAGTCAACTAGAGGGCTAAAAAGCAAATGTATAGCAAAGGAAGTACTATAGAACATATTTTAATAGGATTCTTTTTCATCTCCTCATTCCTTTAATTTATAGTAGTGGATTTATTCCTAAGACTTTCTCCCCTAGGAGAAAAGGAATACATGTATTTTAGTTTATGTCAGTTTGTCTTGCTTTGTCTTCACAGAGGTAATGAGTACTACATGGCCAATAGCTAGTAATCTTTGCTTCACAAACAGATTTAGTTTCAATACAGTTCTGAAATACATGCCTCATGCTCATAAGCGTATCAGACTTCAAAAAGTATGAAGCTACCATGAAATCATATAGTACGGGAAGAATTTTGCTTTTATTATTTGCCTTCACTTCTCTTCAGCTTCTAAACCTCTGATATCTGGAAAGATATTTGTAAATGAATGCAAAATTAAAATTTTATTATGATCACAAGTACATAGGTCATAAAAATATGCCAGACTAATGAAAACTGCAAGAGCTGAATGTTCTGATTTGAAACAGTCAAAGGAACAAAGTATTTTATAATTTTTAATGAAGAAAAGCTGCCTCCTTGAACTGGATGCTTAAGACGACTTCACCCAGTCATTATTGTACAGTAATCCAAAAGCTATTTACAGTCTTTCTACTCAATAAAATGCTGAAGTTGCATTTCCTATGCATAACACTGAAGTTTACATTCAGGATGATCTCAGCTCAGCAGGCTGGAAGTGGTACAGACTGCAGCATGTTAGGAATTAAAATATCCATGATTTTCTTCAGTTTATCTTGCTTTATGTATGCACCTCAGCACACAGAGCAGGGCTGGATTCATACAACTAGACATGTGCAGGTAATTGCCCAAGCAACATAGGAATAGGGGTTTGTTAGGAGAATATTTTCATTTACTGAGGATAATACGATTTGTGTATCGCCTTTGTCTAGCTTTTGGCCTCATTTAATGTAACAGACAATGTTATACATTGACATAGTAAAATGGAATATGGAGATTAGGTTAATGAACAAGAATGTAACAGTTTGGTACAGACTTTGTACAGTACTGTGAGGAGATACTGACTCAGGCCATGGATGCTGTGTGGCTGGATGGCTGCAGAAGCCCATGCCAGCTTATGGGCTTTAATGGGATTTAATGTAGCTTTCCAGCTTCCAGTTTTGAAGCCAGCTAAAATAAGCCCACAGACCAGGGCCTCCCACAAAAGGGAAGAGCATTGCCTGAAACCAAGGAAAGTATTTCCAACACTTTTTTATAATAGCCAGCTGAACAGAAGATAGTACAAGCTAGCAGTTGTTTTTGTGCCAGTGCAGATGATTCCTTGACTGAGAAAAATGAGAATTCTTTACCTCTAGCATCTGAGGGATTCTGACCCTGAGGGGGTCATGAAATATGGAATTTCAAGAGACTAGTCTATGTATATAACTCCTGGGTTTACTTGTCCTGGCTTAGGTAAACATATTTCTACCAGTTCAGTTGCATTTGGAAAGGGCAAGAACAACTAGGAACTGTAGAAAATGCCAATCCCATTCTCATAAATCAAGATAAACAATTTGTTAAAGAGCAAGAATTTTACATTAGTAAATGGTATTTTACATTAGGTCACTGGAACCTTGCTGACCTTTTTTGAATTTAAGCTGTTTCCAGAAAACTGTTGGTTAAAATAAAGCAATATTATAGATCTTTCTTGTGTGACACTTCATGGCCATGAATGGAGAACTGGGATTAAAATGGTTTCCATACTGAGCCAGCCTTAAAATAAATGGGAACATTTCAAGAAATTGATTTGGGGTTGCCAATAATTCTCCATAGTCCATTCTATCTTTGCAGCTGTATGTGTTTGAATAAGACCTTTCCCAGCACAGATTTTGTTCTGACTTTATCCTCCTTGATGCTTCCACACACTATATTGATTAGCATGGCTTTTGCAGCCTCTGCTTTGGACTGCTGTTTTTGTACATCTTGTTACCTTAGCATATACTTTCAACAGTACTTCAAATTAGTTTACCTCTTGCATTTTACCTTGTATCCAAGAAGTTATTATTTACCTTACGATTAGTTTTGGGCACACTGTTCATAGGAATACATTGTCTCAAAATAAATAACATTTTTGTTTCTTTGATATTTTCAGAAGCTAGTGATTTTTTTCAATATTCTCTTGGTTCTCAGAGCCTAGCATTTGGCACAACTGGATGTGAAAGGAAAGTTATTTGACTTATTAAGTTTCTAAAAAAGCATTTGACTTTATGTAAGGATATTTTACAAACTTCTGAGGAAATACTTTTGGGTGTGTGGTCTTGAACATTGTTGCTATCTTGATTGTAATTTGTCATATAAGATCCTACTGTTTCTGCTTTCTCAGCCATCTTTGACTATCTTACTTGGCTGGAAGATGCTTGACACCTTTACTTCAAGGTGTGGATACACTTGGTGGGCACCGTTCCCAGGCAGTCAGGGGAGCACAGTCCCTGGGCTAAAGTATCTCCTCTTGACCGCAGATGTGAGCTCTCAAAAAAACAAAGTTCAAAGAACTTAAAGTAACAAGACTTTAACAGTTATGGAGAAAAATAATTTTACTTATCATTTCAAATGCATAATGCAAAAAGGAAATAAAGAACAGTTAAGTACAGCTAAAACATGAAGAGTGACATTCAGTTTCAGATTAAGATACCCATATTTATTATGTATGTGTTGACATGTGAACAGGGCATCTAATGCTACCATGTACAGTTTTGAACAATTGTGCTATGGCAAAAGAGAACATTGTACGACACATAGCCAGCTATCAGCTGGGGGTGGGGGGAGCATGGGGAGAAGAAAAAAAAATGTTTTTAATGTGATTTAATAGTCTTTGCTGAGATTAATGCAGTCTGGTTTTCTCAGGATTGCATATGAGTACACTGACCAAGAAACCATCACTTTTACTCCTGCTGTCTCTTTCATTTACTCATGCCTCTGCTTCTGCTCCAAATGAAGCATGAGCCTGACAGATTCCTTCCCTTCGCAATCCTAATTCAGCCCCAGGGTAAACTGGGAGACTGCTGGACACAGTGGAACAACTAAGCAATGAATTCCATACATAGCACATTCCTAGAGAGTACAAGAAGGAAGAAACAAAAGGGAGAGGGATTAAGATTATATGCATAACTAATTCTGGTATTTTGTACACGCTGTATCCTCTTGTCCTTGTTTTGGCTGGGATAGAGTTAATTTTACTCTTGGTGGGTAGTGCAGTGCTGTGTTTGGGATTTGGTGTGGGAACGGCTGCTCGGGGACTTTTTGGTTTCTCAGGTCTGGCTAGCGAGAAGGCTGGAGGGGCATGGGAAGTTGGGAGGGGACACAGCCAGGACAGCTGACCTGAACTAGCCAAAGAGGTATTCCATACTGTGGGGTGGCATGCTTGGTATATAAACTGCGGGGTTGGCTGGGGCTGCTGGTAGTTTCTCAGGAATGGCTGGGCATAGGTCAGCGAGCAACTGTGCTGTGCATCACTAGTTTTCTTTTTTCCCTTCCCTTTGGATTTCATTCCTCTTCCCTTCTCCCTCCTTTTCATTATAACTGTTATTATTATTATTATTGTTGATCTTATTTTATCTCAATTGTTAAACTTTTCTTATCTTGACCCTCAAGTTTTGCATTCCTTTGCAATCCTCCTCCTCTCCCCTCTGGGGGAGTAAGTGAGCAGCTGCATGGTACTTAATTACTGGCTGGGCTTAAAACATGACACCTTACTAGTATTTTTAACTTAGCTTGACTGGTTGCAGTTAATCAGTGAAAAAAATACACCGTGAAACAACACACTGTAATATTTGAGTGGCAGCAAAATATCCACCTGGGTTTAGCAGAACATCTCTTGCCAGATCCCTGCCTCTAGTAACAGCAGCAGGAGTATGTCACTTACTACACTAGTCAGGCTTTCCTTGGGCTCTACAGGTGGTTGTTACTAGTGGAGGAAGTAAAGAAAAGCAAAAATCATTGGTTTTGTTCCAGATTCTTGAATGAGTGTGGTTTGGTCAACAAAGAACCTGATATAATTAAGATATAAAGAACCACTAACCGAAGCTGAAACTAAAGCAATGATTAACACAACTTATTGAATAAGATCGTTAAGATGTTGCAAGCTTTCTGAGACACCTGGGATATGACAACAGACAAGAGAAGGTGGGTAACAGAACATTGCAGTCAAAACCAAACAGCACAGAGAACGAACGAAGTTATATAAGAATAAGTAATGTGCGTGTTCCCCAAGAAAGTTCAGCTGAAGTTCACCAGTTTGTCGACCACCAGGGGTCTCAAAAGACCCCAAGAAAGATCCCCAGGAGCAAAGCGCACATATGGAAGTGCCTTATGCATTTGTAGATCATTTCAGGGAAGTAGTTCTAATATATAATAGATTTGGGAAAATATGATAAATTTGTATGTTTTGTGGTAATAAATGGAGGAATGCTGGTCAAATAGGTGTGCATGATTTCAGATGCTAACCTCTGTGTGCCCAGCACTGCAATAAAGAATGCCTGCCTTCTAAACCTAAAAAATGAAGTCTAAAGTGTTTTCTTTTTGCCAGTTTTTCAGTATCAAGCCTTCTGCCTTTCTCTTCAAATCTGACCCTTTTGTTGTGCATGCCCTTTACTTGTCTAGGTACCACCAGGTCTTTCCTGTATGATGACTCTTTGCATGTTTCCCTAGCTTCTTTTCCAGTTATCGCATACCAGTCTTTCACATTTATTGCCATTTTTCTCCCCAGTCTTTTCACTTCTGGTTCTATTGGTGCCTTTATTTTGCCATTTCCTTTTCTCCTGGCTGTCTGTTCTAGTTTATTTGCTGTCAGTCTCATTCTACCCCTGCAATCTGATTTGTCTTTGGAGCTGTCTTTGCATCTTCATATTTTCCTTGCTCTACTGCGTTCTGGGCCATTCTTAAATCTTGTTCAGTTCTCATCACTCCCACCTAATTATTGTCAGTCGCTGCTCCAACTGATGTTCAGATTCTCCATTTACCTTATTGTGTATAAGGTCTTTGGGGTCACAAAGCCCCAATTTCCACTTCCTTACCCATTCTTTTTTCTACATAACCATTTACCTCACCTCCAAGTACTTTTATAACACACCTCTGGTCTTCTCACATGTCTTTTCCAACTGCCATTTTGTCGTCTCTCTGCACTTCAGGTATGGTCTGTTCTGATTTCCACTTAATTACACAGTTCATTTTTTTCTGTTATTTGAGCAAAGGAAGTCAGTACTGCTTTGCCCCAAATAACAACAACACTGGAAGACCACAGAAAAAATCACCACCATATTGCAGTAAGAATAAATCAACCTATTTTGCTAAACCTCAATCTTTAGAATAGTTGTTTCAGCTGTAGCTTTCAGATAGAGATAATTTTCACAGGAAAATTGAAGACAAAATTGCATGTGTTTGGCAAATAAGCAAACCAATTTTTATTTTATTTTTTTTTTTTTTTAACTAGGTAAAGCATACTTACATGGAGAAGTTATAATTTCTTCCCCAAGTGTTCAGTCATAGATTTCCCAGGGGTTCTTTACCCCCATAGTGTGGGGGTCCTGACCCCAGCTTCATCATCACAACACTGAGAAGTGATGAGTTCCCAGCTGCACACTGTTAAGGGCTCTTGTGTTCCACAGCACATCATGACAGGTGTGAGAATCTGAAGAAGAAACCACAATAATGTGGAAAGGAAGACATTATAGGAACAGCGTGGTTATGCCTGTACTTGAAGTACTTGCAGTAAAAAAGGATTTCTCTGAATATAATAAAGTGTGTGTTAACAGTAAATAGCAAATATGAAGGGAATATTTATTTAATAATATCTGTGTATAAATGCTATGCAAGCAAGTTTCTCTCTCCAGTAACCTCATCTGTTACTCATTTTCTATTTGCAACTGAACACTTCACTGCTAGTGGGTGGGCCATCTTTGCATCTCTGGTGGACTGGAAAAACCTTCTACTCCTTTTAGGCTAATTTTCCCTTTCCTTTTCAAACATAAGTTGGAAATAGGCTTTTCTTCCTTCCTATACTTGTTTCTATTCCCCTAATCCTGAAACTGGACCCTGTTGTTCACTTACTACCTCAGGGAAACTGTATGTTTGGGGTGGTGGGTGTGGTGCTGGTGGTAGTGTGTTGGGTTGATTGGGTTTTGTTGTTGTTGTTGTTTGTTGTTTTTGTTTTTTTTTAATAAGATTTTTTCTACGAAACGCAAGGAATTAGAAGATTATAAACCCAATGACCACAGCCTTTTCTCAACAGATGTGCTATAGCTGGGATTTTGATTAACTGCACCTTTTTTAAAAAATTCATCTGCCTCCCTGTTCCAGAAAGAGAATTTGCAGGTTTCTATGGACTCTGTCCATAAGAAAATTATTCTCTGTTTGATTTTCAGCTCTGTTTTTGTTTATCCCTCAGAAGTAAGCTTCATATACAGCAGAACGGCAGATAGAGCATGTGGCAGACAGCTAATGACTCATAATGACAGACTCAAACAAGCTAATGCATTCTAGAGAGGGTTTTTTTACTTCCAGAATACCCTACCAGAGGCATGCCCTTCCCTGTCCTTTTTGCTTTGTTGGGGTTATGTGTAGAAAGTAGAGGAAAGATACTTTCCCAGTTACTTAGTTTTTGAAACATGTCCTTCAGTTTTAAATGAACATGATAGCAGGCATATTTGATCAAGAAAACAAAACTGTGCTTTTGAGGTGTGAAGCCTCCCCTCCATCTGGAGTTTTGGTTGGTGGTGGAATAAACCAGCAGGAGCAATGGATCTCAGCCCTGCACAGACAGATCTGTGACAACCACAAACTCCCTTTGAATCTCGTTTGGAAGAAAGAGTATAGCTGCAAGAACATCTCACAGCTGTTGCACAAACACACATTATAGAATGATCTGCAGATAACAAGTCCCAGTGATTCACAGACCTATAGGTCCACTGAACCAGCACTGCTCTGTATAGTGGATGGAAGAACTGTTTGTTTTCCATGTACTGACTATATTATTGTATATCATGCAATATTAAAGAGTTTGTCGCTAACCACTAGACAGGAAGGCTACCTATTTTCTTTGTTGTGCCTGCTGCAATCTGAAGTCCTCGGAAGGAAAAATTTCACGTCCCTAGGGTGTGATCACTTTGATACAAGTGGAATGGACACTGGAAAGCAGCACCAGAGGAAAAAGTGTGTCCAGCACAGGTAGACTCATTAGAAAGAGAGATTTGTTTTATTTTAATCTGTCTCTTCAGCAGAATTGATTGTTCTGTCTTTAAAAACTTAAGATGTTCTTTTGTGTTTGTGTTCTATTAAAACATAAGTCTAGATATTTAGAAGACCATTTTGTTAGTTTTAGTTCTCAGTTTAATGAAAAGCTGCAGGTATATCCAGCTGAAAGCTTTGGCTCATTGAGGGCTCTCTCAGAGAACGTTGTCTGGGTACCGAGAGCAGAGAAGCTTTTAATCAGTGATACAGGGCCTTTTTTTTTTCTGATAAAGAACAGTGTTAGATACTGATAACTGGATTGATGGGCTTTCTTGGCATGTTGTTACCCTCAGTAGAGCTAATATCAGTAGCTGTCGTTCAGAGGAACAGATGGAAGTTTGAAGATGACTTTTGCAAATAAAACCCTCACTCAATTAATAACAATGAGACCAAACATCAAGTAACATAAATTCATGAGATTTGAGGTGAAAATCTCCATGATCATACAAAAATATAACATAATAAAGAGACTCAAACAGCACACAGGATTAATGTAACTGTGTCCAAATACCTTTTTACCTCTTTGAACAAGAGGTATTATACAATACACAGCCGGCTTTCCAATTCTTTATAAGTGGAGTATGCAAGGGAGAGCCAGATGCTTTATCATGTTCTCTTGCTGAAAACCAAAGCTTTGCAGAATTAAGCATTCAATGTCATGAAAACAACCTTTGAGTGACTCTTTTTTTTTTTTTTTTTTTCTCCTTTTCCTGAATCGAGGAGTTGATCCTGCATAAATAGTATCAGTTCTGTCTTCCTTCATTGGTGTTCTGACTGCAAATAAAAGATACTGGACTTTCTAGCAAAAGACTTGAAGATGAAAATGTGTTAAGCTAGTGAAAATAACAATCTGGAGGAATAAAAAAATTGAATCAGGGCTATAGGTAAGGGGAAAGGATGTGGTTTCTGGCTTAGCATGCAGGGAAGTCAGGTTCATTGGAGATGAATGTGAAAACAGTAGAGGAAGAGGGAGGAGCTGTGTGGGAGATTGAAGATTGTAATAGAAAATGGGAGAGGAAACAACTGTGCACAGTGCTGTTCAGCAGAGAAGGAATGTGTGGGCAGGAAGTAAAGTGAAAAAAACAGCAGAAACAGGAGACAAATATCCTAAAGCCTACACCCCAATTTATGATCCAGATGTAGAGCATGAGAAAAAGAGCAGGCTTGGTAAACAACAGCTGAAGAGGTAAGAAAAAGTACCAAAATATTTGGAGGCCGCAAGATGGAAGGTAGCAAAACAGAATGTGGTGCTGGTAGGCATGTGATGGGCATTTTTAGAGACATCATGAAAGAATAAGGAGAGGAAGGACAGAGACATGGGGATGCAGTTCTGTGTGCATGGATTTGGGAGAAAGCGGATAGGCCTGGGAAAGGGAGAAAGCAAAGGTGGAAACTATCTCAACCTGCCACGGGTGAGGAAAAAGGTAATGTTAATGTTAATGGACAACAGGAACATGTGCAGGAAGTGCTCTGCTGCTCTCATAGTTACTACTGTCTGAACCCACGCAACTCAGGAGACAAATCTGATCCCACCATCACTGCTACAAATACTCTTCCTCTCAGAGGACATTTCATGGTTGAACGGCCTTATTTGCCTTAGAAAAGCCAATATAGAAGTCAGTAAGTATGGTAAGACTTCTTCTGCTAGTGATGGACAGATTTTTTCTTAGTGTCAGTTTGCATTTATAAAAGAATAGGAGATATTAAGCCTCTGTCTACTTGGTTTTTTTTTTGTAAAAAGAAAAATGATATGCTTTAAAAGGACACCTTAGAATACCACACATTTGAACTCCCATCTGTATTTTGAAGTAAGTATCTGCAGCCCTCACCCTTCCACCTTCCCTACCTCTGTCACTTTCTGCTCCACTGTTTTAGCATTTTAACAATGTACATTGTCATTTAAAAAAACCCGCAGCTTTCAGGCTGCTCTTTAAATTACATAGAGCAGACAGGGACAGGCATTAAACTGCAGCATGCATTATCACAGTTTTCTTCCCATGAAACAGTTTACAGTTGCATAGAAACAAGAAAAAATCATACCCCAAATAAACCAGAAAACCATCCTTGGAGGTGGTAGTGGTATTCTCTCCCAGGGTTTAGTTGATTAGTGCCAATGTCTGGGTATACCTATATAAAAGCCTATATATCATAGCTTCTATGATATTTTTAGAGAGAGAATTGGCATAGCTTTAGTTTAATACTGTTTACAAATCAGCAGACTGAGATTTCCTTTTATATCATCTTGATCACTCTGTAGGATCTAAAAACAGAAAAATAAGCACCAAATAACATGCTTAAAGGTAAAATATTTATCTCTTTATCCTAACTTTATTTAAAACTCCTTTTGCGCAGTGCTTCAGGTGAAACACAGTGTAAAGTCAGATCTAAATAGCACACATTCAGCATGCAGAAGAATCAGAGCCACCCACATTACCCTACTGAAATTCTGAACAAAAATGTTTTGCACCATTAAGCTAAATACAAAATATTAAGTAAATATAAAGACAGAAGAAAAAATCAGACCTGTATAGCTATTCAAATTCTGCCTGCTATTACACTCAAAATCTTAATACACTGTCATAGGTAACAGTCCCACAGTTTTCCATTTATGAGTACAAAACTACTTTAGCAAATTGGTTGCTTATTCAGAATTTGAGGCTGCTGAGGCAGCAGGGGCTTGTGCACCTGGAGATGCAGTTCTGTGGGATGTTAATCAAGTCTGTTGCTACCTGTGACAATAGCACTATATGGAGTATGGCATGGAGACTCTCTTTTCTATAGTTTTGGCATGGACATACGTACCTCCAGCAAACAGAGATGAGAAACCTGCTCTCTCCCAGAGAATAATAGGATCTGAAAAACATTCAGAACAAAGGCTTCTAAGGCATGGCAAGCTCAGGCTTTGTAGCACTGGTTTCCTTGTGAACATGCATATGCTGACTTTCTGTACCTATCTGTATGGGTAAACAATCTATACATCTAGAGTAAAGTCTAAACAATCTAGACTTTTTCAGATATGGAAACATCTGCGTTTCCTTAGTTCAATCTAAACATGTATCAGCAAGTCTTAAAGCAAATAATGTGTGAGCTTGAGCACAGTATACTTTGTAAATATTATTAATGCTATTATTGGTAAATCATGTAACTAAAGATGAAAAAAGCCACATATGCAGAAGAATAAACCAACCCCTTCAGTGGATTTAGATTATCTCAGAAACAACTGAAGTCTTTGAATTCAGTTTCAGGAACAAAGCCTGATACTCCTATACCATTTGGGCCAAAATTTCATCTAGTTCAAGGATAAAAGAGCTCATCAGAAGACATGGAAGTTTTCCATTCATTTTAATAGGCTTTGGATTGGATCCAAGGAATGAATTTTGTTGTCCTAGGCTATTGATGTCCAGCTGTTCACAAATGCTAAATTCAGCCAAAAAAGCTATGCCTCAACAAGGATGTTGTAGAATCCAGCTCAAAGTCAGGCCTGAACCAATTCCTTTGTTTTTCTCTCCATATCTGCTACTGGCCATGGGGTGCTTGCTTTTTCACATCTTACTGACTCTATGTTTGTAGCAGAGCTCAAGCAAAACAGGTGCAGTTCATGGAAAAAAAATGAGGTTTCAGCACTTGTTTTCATTCTACACTGGAGCAGAAGACTTCTGGACCTTTTTAAATTTTTAATGGGAAGGGGGATCAAGTCCATCTCAAAGTAGCTAATAACTTCATAGCTGGGGAATGATTTGTCTTGCTGACTCACAGCTTTCTCTGATACTGAACAGAGATCTAAACCTGTATTTTCTGTAAAGCACTCATCAAATGGCTATTTTCAGTAGATTTTTTCTTGACCAGAGCTCTCGTCCTTGATTTCAGAAGCCTGACTAAAGAATATATCACCACCAAGAGTTTTCCAATAAATATTGCTATTTCAATCAATTGTCATTTCCAGTTTCATGCAGTATGGGGAATTAAAAATAGGGAGAGTTTTCCCACCGGACATAAAGGCTTTGCTAGGCATAAAATGTAAGAAATATTGCATTAGGTAGGTTTTTATCTAAATTTTTGAAGTCCAAGATCTGACCAGTAAAACTCAACATTTTAATAGTACTCAATGCTTCAAGACACCGAGACACTGAAAGAATATAAAGTTACTTTATATTCCTCATTTGCTCTTGTAATAAAATCTATAGTTGCATAGCAAGATGTTTCAGCTTCAAAATGTATGCCTGAATTTTTCATGAACTTCTCTACTGATACAACCTCAATGGCAACTTTCTTGTCCTATTGCTTTGCTTTCAGCAGCCGCCTCTCCAATTTAGTTTTTTCTTTCTCTAATTCAGCCCTACACCTCGTGCCCACATGTTTTGTTGTTCTTAAATATACCTCCATCGTTTTTAAACTCTTTTCTGGAAAGGATAAATTTCAGGTTCTTAGTATTACCTCTTTGTTTATGAACTTGTTAGGTAACTGATCTTTTCAAAGCTTTCACCTTTAACTCTATTTGTTCCTTCTCTTTCTGCTTGTCTATTTTATCATTACCTTTCCACTGTGAAGGTCTGTCACACTATACAGTAGTGTCTTAGTAGTGCTGAAAACAGATGGCTTCAACAACGTCTAATCTCACGTTCAGTAGTATTCTTTAGATTATTCTTCTTGTCATGACTATATGTTAAAACCCAAGGGACCAAATCATTTGGTGGTGCAAAGTGGACACTGAAATGAATGTAGCTTTATGAATTACACTAGCTGTAGCACCATGTCTGTGTCATTGCCGTTTTGCTGAACAGAGTTAAAAGCCCAATATTCATAACTAATGGGAAATGGTATCTGAGCATATGAGCTCAGTTAATGCAGAATGGTGTCATCAATAATTTTTATCTTGTGAGATGCTGACCCTCAGCTAACAGAAAGTGTGCAATGTAGAGAATTTAAGGTTTTCACATGATTGTTCATTGAAAACTTCTACCTATAAAGTGTCCTGAGCGAATGAGACATATCGATGGGGCATGTTGACATACTGATTAGTAACTCTGCTGACATACTGATTAGTAACTCTGCTGCATGAAGGTAACTGAGGAAGCTGAAAATCTTCACAGTTATTAGAATCAAGATAGATAGAATTACAGCTCAAATCCCATTCTTCTCAGTAGGAAGATGACAAAAGAACGAAGTTAAATTTTTTTGCAGCTTTTGCACTAGAAACAGGCTACAAAGTGACTGAATTTCCAGAAATGTGAAGCTCCTCCAGAATAAATGATATTTTGTGCTGAGCAAGTCTTTGACTCTCTACATATTGTGACCTTTCAAAGGGCAGAAGCTAAAAGAAACAAAATTTGAGAACATCTATTTATATCATTACAGCTGCAGCACTATCACAAGGCATATTGTGGGTGATACAGACAAGAAATTAATAGCAAGTTTGTACAGCATCGACTTTCACACTCCTGCACTTGGTCTCTTTCTGCCTCTCTTCCTTATGCCTGATGAGAAAAATCTCTTCAATACATCACCTATTAAACTTCATAACCATGCAGAAATTGACAGTAAAAATGTCAACAGCATTTTCTTTGGGTACTCTAAAAACAAAGGGAAAATAGGAAGGAAAATGCTCCATGCTTTCTTTGTATTGTTGACATAGTGTAGCAAAGAACTTTCAAGCAGTGCAGCCTAATGCTGAGAAAAAAAAAAAAAAAAAAAGCAGGAGTGAGCCTAGATACTGACTTGATTTTGCATCTTATGACTGAAAGCTTTCCTATAATATTAATTATGCAGCTTGCTGCCTCTTGTATTTGAGTAAGTCACTAGTAATGTTCTGAAGGAAATGTTCAAGTAATAACTTGCAAATGCTTCCATCAAAAGTGTCCAAACTTTTTCAACAGTGAATACAGTGATTACTAATAAACTAAATGTTAGAAACTCACAAACTCAAAAAGCAGTAATTCAATGTAAGTGTGGGAATAAACTGAGTTCACTCAGTGTGGAATTGTTATCAATATTGGTTTCCTTTCTAGAAGGTTTGTTTTTTTCCTGTACAAGGCTTTTTAACTATCAGAGAACTAAAAACTTGAAATTGGAAATCTGATTATCCTTGAATGAACATGGTTGGATCTAAAGATACCTTTCAACCAAAATCCACAAAACCACCCCCGGCCACTTGAAGCAGGCATATTGTGCATCCTCAGAACTATATTCTTGGAACTCTCCTGAATCCTCATAAAAATGGAATGTGATGGGCAAATTTCAAGCTGTAGGAGCACAGCTACTATATGACATCACTATTCTACAAAAGTTTAGTCTCAGGCTGCTGCAACACTTTGAGACTTTCAGAACCTCTGGGTTTTATTAGCATTAGTAGAGTGTCTGTCCTTCCAATTCCCATGGATTCTTCTGAGATGTGCCTGGGTGATTAGGCATCCTGGAGGAAAAAAAGAGGATAAAAGAAAGAACATTTGCCCTGCAGAAGAAGATGCAATGTAGGATCTATAACATTATGGATCAGTGGTATGAAGCATGAAGGAACATGAAGAACTGAAATGGTCAAAGGACATATGAAAGAACTAATGGGGTTGCAAGATATGAATTAGGTTCGAATTCCTGTAATACTTTACACCTAAAAAAATCAGTGTTCAGAAACACCCAGACATGCTCACACATAGAAAATCTGTTAATACATGTTATCTGAGAAATAACTGGATCTGAGCAGGACACAACTAAAATCACACATTTATCTTAGAAACAAATATCTAAATATCTTTTAACCCTTAAGGTATTTTTGGTCCCAATATCCTTTCTCCAAGGGACAGGCAATGCTTCATACTTGATTTCGTAACATAAATGAGAGAGGGGGAGATTATAGCCTAAAACTACCTTGCTGAACTATATGTATCTTAAATTTAATGTTTAGTTTTAGAACTGACTTTCACATTCATCAAATCAGTAAGAAGTTACTATCTTAAGAAGGTACGAATCACACTCTACATAACTCAAACCCGTAGCTGATTTAGTCTTGGCTATAAAGGAAGTTTGAATTTGAGCTCTGTCCCACTGACATGAGAATGTTTCCTAAACATAAGATCACTTTGCTTCCTAACAGTGTAAGTAAGAATACTAAAAAAAATGTTATCTTTGACATTACCTGAAGTCTGAGAGTTTAACCTGAAGTTAGCTTTTATCTTACCATAAATGGTGCATAGGATTTTACATGTTTTTTTTAAGACCGAAAAAAGAAATACCAAATATAAAAAGATGGAGCTGTACTCCCAGGTTCTGAAGCTTTTCTAGCTTTTGCAGTTCCTTAAGAGGAATGATGCTTAGGAGGGATCCATTCTTTGAAGTTCCTAACAAAGTGCAGTGGTAACCCTCCCAAAAACTTTGTAGAGTAGAGAATTCATGTTATATTTTGCACTACAAAGCTAAGAGAGGCCACACACTGTATCCTATAGCCTTCCCTGTGATCATCTCATATTTTTAGTCTCATGTAACTATACTGTTCATTATGCATTTGCTATACCTGTAGGAAAAAAAAAAATAAGCTATCGTGGGCCAATTTCCCTCATGGAGTACTTCAGATAAGTCACACACATGCATGTCCTTTTCTTTTGCAGTGTAGTACACTGACTCCAAGGATTTGTACAAACCTCCAGTGGAGAGAAACCCTCACCACAAATTTAACAACTAGAACGGGGATATGTATTCTAGGTAATTAAACAGAGTATTTTGTACATTTTGGAGATCTGTTCTCTTTCTATGCAAAAACGAAAAAAAGAAAGCTTTGTTTGTTTTGCAGGCTGTTTTAAGTATTTATTTTTCTACATATCAATTACTTTATCTCTCTTTTACCTAAAGGATATGGAAAAATGCTTTTCATTACCTTTCTGTAAGAAATTTCTTGCATATACTACGTGCTTAAAATCAATCAAATAGAATTTTTTTTCCAGAATGGTCCATTTTTAAGCTTATATTAAATTAATCTTCAAAACCAAATAAATCATTTTGTCAGAGACAAGATCTTTAATGATGAAACTCAGAATGTGCTATAACGGCTAAATTAATTTAAAGCAGAAAGAGTTATGCTGCTTCAGCTATAACTATTGCAGTCTTTCCTGCTGTACAGCAATTAACAATTGACAAATCTTTCCTGGAGAAAGTTAAACATCTTTATTTCTGTCTTGTAGTTGAGGAGACAAGTCCAAAGGTGCACAGCAATCTTTGCACAGTGAGGAAAAGTACTAAAATATTACAGTGCCATATCTTGGTTTTAATGACTAGACTATCCCTAAAAAGGAAACAGTTATAAGCAAAAATATTAATTCTTCCTCTTGGCATACTTTGAAGATGGAAAAACCGGCCAGATCCAGAATGCAGGGGCAATAGAGGCATCACACAAAGGACAGTGACTTAAAACTCTCCTGGATAGTGTGGTTCTGCGCAGAGGCAGATGAGTGTCCAGGTGGATCTGTCTGTGCTCCTGAGCTCAGATGTGCCAGAACTGATTGATTTTACCAGTAACACAGCTTGTTTTCATCCTGTGGTAACTGAAAATTTTAACAGACAAATATGCTTTCAGCATCTTCAGTTCTGATCCAAAGAGATTGTCATGAATTTTTCACTATATTTTTCATGCTCCAAGGGGAAGGTGGGAAGGTGCTAGGAGTTCTTGGAACTCAGATATTGTTGATCCTTAGATATTCAGAATGTGTCTATAATTCACACTTAGCATTACATTCTTTTTTGAACTAAATTTGCATTAGAGTTAAAGTTAATTTAAAAATACATCTGTCTGAAAGGTCAGTTTCAGCTTTTTGCTCTTAGACTTTACAATGAATGAGCCTACCTGCAACCTGACAGTTCAGTGAAATTTTTTGAAAAACAAGTATTTTATCAAAACCTGTCATATAATCACTAGTGTCGATTTGAATATTAAATGGATAAATTCCTTTGCAGCTTATTCTGGTTTTGGCGGGGTTAGAGTTAATTTTCTTCATAGTAACTAGTATGGGGCTGTGTTTTGGACTTGTGCTGAGAACAGACTTGATAATACAGGGATGTTTTTGTTATTGCTGAGCAGTGCCCAACACAAAGTCAGGGCCTTTTCTGCTTCTCACAGCACCCTGCCAGCGAGTAGGCTAGGTCTGCACAAGTAGATGACAGAGGGCACAGGCAGGACAGCTAACCCCAACTGACCAAAGGGATGTTCTGTACCATATGATATCACGCTCAGCATATAAACCTAAGGAAGGAAGAAGGAAGAGGGGACACTTGGAGTGGTGGCATTTGTCTTCCCAAGTAATATTACGTGTGATGGAGCCCTGTTTTCTGGAGATGGCCGAACACCTGCCTGCCCATGGGAAGCAGTGAATGAATTCCTTGTTTTGCTTTGCTTGTGTGCATGGCTTTTGATTTACCTATTAAACCGTCTTTATGTCAATGCACAAGTTTTCTCATTATTACCCCACTGATTCTCTCCCCCATCCCACTGTAGGAGGAGTGAGCTAGCAGCTCTGTGAGGTTTAGTTGCTGGCTGGGTTTAAGGTGTGACAAACTTAAATCTGTGAGCTTTACCTTATCGGTTGCTCTCTCTCATCACCAGTACTGGGCCTGACTCTCCCTCCTAGCTAAGGTAAACCAGAAAAAATTATGTTTACGTCAAGGTAATTAAACATTAAGTATGCCAATGACATGAAACAGGCTTTTTTTTTAAGGTCTTTGAGCTTTCAAAAAAACCCTTTTGCCTTGAAAATAATTTGTTTTACTCATTGATTCAAAGAAATTTTTTTACGTGTTAAAAGTGATTCCAGCACTGCTGGAGGATACATTGTGAATGATCAGTGGTGGATGTATTTGTCTCAAGTGAGTCATCTGTCTTCTTTGCCTCACAGTGGCAGAAAGCTGTTCTGTCTCGACTTACTCTGTACTAGGGCTTACTGTTTCCCTTGATTCCTCAGTAAGAAAAGATGCATGATAGAAGTGAATTAGACCTACAAAGTCATGTCATCCTTTGGATGGACAATGAGTTGTAGTGAGTTTTTGTGCTGCTTCTGCCCTGATAGCTGTATCTATGTGGGTTTCATTTAATACAGATATGTTAGGAAAACAAACAAACAAACAAACAACCCTGCTAGAATTCACTAGTTCTTTCTCATTTTTCTCTTCCCAGAGAAAACCTGAATGTCTAAAACAACCTCATAATCTTTTAGTCCCAGGGAAAACCAAACCTCTGTTTTACACTGACAGCATTCATTAAGAGGAAAACATTAAATCCGTTGTGCTGTGAATGACTTTTCACTGTCTTAAGGATCTTGGTTGTGATCTTCCCTTTCGTCATTAAAATAATAACATCTCCTTTCCTAAGTGTGACCTGTTTCAATCTTGCAGATGTTGCTAGTATTGATCTGTTTCTGACTTGGAGATAATATGGCTTTTGTATCCAATCCTGTGAGATTCTGAAAGCATCCTGAAAAGTTTGATCTTCAGCTGGAGTTGAGTGAGTTCTCCCTGTACTGCTGTTTCTCCCAAGTTGTTTGGGTTTTTTTTTGTCAGTTGCTGTTTCAGACATTTTCAGTGTTATAAGAAATGCTTTAGTTTATTGGTGCTTTATTTTTAATTATATGACCAAGTTGTATACCTTTGCCTTTAAAGCACATATATTGGCATCCTGTCAGGCAGCGCATTGATATTTATATTTAAATTGTTTGGTTTAATGTGTGACTTCGCCTCGGCTTCTGTTATCTAGAAGAAATATTGATTCCCTCTGAGCCCCATTTTACTCTGCAATCTTCAGATACAAGCTTGTTAACTGCCCCATATCTTAGATCAACAACCTTGGCAGAGTTTGCCTAAGGTGAAAAAAGAGGGTGTTACAATCCCCATGTGTTGGATTTTGTTCCTTTGCAGGTTACAAAAGCCTTGGCAGTAGTAGTTGTTTCGAAATTGTAAAGATAACTCAGTTCACTAACTTACCCTGAGTTGCATTAAGAAAAAAACAAAGCACATCTCTGAATTACCTTGGATAATTGTGCTATATTTTCTCGTTAACTGCATTACTAATTGAGGACCATACCTATAATCAAACAATACCAGATCAACTACTTCAGTCTGTTCTGTCTAAATCAAAGTTATTTCAGGTCTTGCACAACAGTCATTCTCTCAGTTCTAATGGTTTCCCCAGTAGGATCTGTAAGGGTATGCAGGATCCATAAAGGATATACAAGGTGAGATTGTCTGCTTTGCTAAGACTATCTGATCAAGGACCTTTTCAATGCAAATGCCAATAATAATTAATGGGTGGAAGCAACACACAAAACACACAGACACGTAGGCCTGACAGACAGACATAACCAAGACAAGGACAAGTTTAAAACCTCATCAGTCACACTAATTGATGAGCTATCAAGAAACTGCAGGCAAACTGAGCATTTGTCACCAATAAGGTTGCAAGCTTGAGGGTTCGGGATATTGGAGGTTGAAGAGTGGCCTTCAGTGGGACTGTGCAAAAAAAGTAAGGTGCAGGGGAAAGTAATTGGGGAGGAACAAATGAAGATTAGACAGAAAAAGGTTTTTTAAAGGGCCTATTGTGTGTAAAATGGAATCAGTCCATATCCTTGTCTGACTGAGCCCTGCACCTGACCACAGTAGTCTGTCCTATTACACTAATTCTTTTAACTGTGTAATCTCACTCTCTATTCCATGTGTCTGAGTGCTGCAAGGACTAGTGCCAGCTGCTGGGGGGACTAATGCAAGTGAACTGTGTGCCAGAAACTTGAGTCAGGCCAGGCGCATGGGCACCTGGCCTGTGGTGTCAGCTACTGGAAGGTGTGGAGTCTTGGTGTCAGCTACTGGAGTGTGCGAGGGTCTTGGCCTTAGACACTGAAACAGGACTGGTGTGTGTCCCAAAAACCACACTGGGAGAGTGAGGTGAACGAAGGGCTCAGCATCAGGGGCTGGAGCCCATGTACCTGGTGCCAGCTGCAGGGTAGGAAGTGTCTGTATCTTCCCCAAACCATGTGTGTGTGGGCACATGTGTCTGTCATTCATCAACAAACTTCAGGCTGGACTAGCTGGCAAGTAGGTAGCCCATGGTGCACATAACAGGGCACAGATCCATGCAGCTGTGACAGACTGATCAAGGGGACTTGCTGGTACTCAGGGGACCACAAATGTGCACATGAACCTAGAGAGGGTCATGTGTGTGCCTTCGCTAGTGAACTTCAGTACTGATCAGCTGAAGAGGAGGAGGGAACTCAACTCTCTATGTTCATGTTTTATGTGAATCCTGTACACAGTTGTTGTTGAAAGCAGCTCTGTGTATTTATGTTTTATGTAAGTTGTGAATGTAGGTTCTGTTGAGGGTAGTGCTGTGTCTGTGGCCATCTGTGTAGCTGGCACCATTATTGCCCCTAGGTGCGCGCAGACATGTGTGTGTGCCTGGGATATGTGCTCACCCTCACTACTGGTTTAACCTGCAAATGGGAGAGCAACAGCCACATCCCTCAGCCTGGGCAGAGACATCGGGTCCCTGTGTACCCCAGGCTGGGCTCCAGTGTTGGTTCAGGAGTAGCATCTGGCCCAAGAACTGCTGGAAGTGGCAAACCACACACCCCCCACCCCCTTAATAGGAACTGTACAGGAACAGGATCCTAATCTTGTGTATTTGTTTAGTAACAAATATATTCCCCAGCCATTACTAATGCTGCTGTTAGTGATGAACTTAAGAACTTTCTGAATTTGTGGACTTGTTTTGTATGTCTAAATTCCCTAGGCTTGTGTCATTTTAGTATTATATAAAAAATAGAGCCGGAAAGTTCACATGATGTACAAGGTCCTGTGAGTGTACATGCATATTTACGTTATTCTGAACAGGTCCATTAATATATAATATACTGTCATAAAATACAAGATCTTAGCCAAAGACTGATGTTTTCCATGTTTCCATCCCTTTGAGTTTTGGCAGATCCACCTTCTGACTGCATAGGATTGTTGAATGTCAAGGTTGTTAAACCAGAAACGCTATAAAATTGTCAGACTCTTAGCTGTGCTTTGAAAATATACACGTTACATACTTACATTCAAGGATGCATAAAGGTCTGGATTTTTAAGGGTTTTTTTCTTGAATCATCATTATTTTAATGCTTTATTGGATATGGCTATTTATTTTTTAATACATCGATCCTAACCAAGCATGCTAAGTTCCCTGTAGCTGCCAGATGAGTGTCATTTCAGAGAAGGAGGGGAAAGAATAATAGCCAAGTTTTATCTAAAAATCCACTTAACAAGAAGATATTGTCTTTGTGTGAAAAGGTATCTGTAAAGGAGAGGATAAGCATGAAGGTGAGGGATAACTGGAAATCTCTGGCAGTTAGTTACATCTCTGCTGTCCATTACTTGTTTCTGCTCAGTCTTGTTTGCTCTTTGCAAGAATCAAATACCACTTATTATCTTCTAGTTTCTTTTCCTCATCTAGGATTTTCTACATGAAAGCTTAATTATAAGATTTTTAAAATGAGATGAAGGTATGAATATCAAATTCTGGCTATGTATGTGCAGTGATATGTGTATTGTAAAGCACATTTCCAATACAGAAGCAATGAACAAGGGTGAATCATTTCATTGACCAGCATGCGAACACCAAACCAATATTTTAGTTATATTTTTTATACAGTTCTGATTTAGAAAAAAATAGATAGTTCCTACTAGAGGACAGGATAAACAATTTACATTGAAGTATCCACATTAAAAGTAATATTCTTCTAGGTAAAATGAATTTTACTTGTGAATTAAAAATTGACATTTTAAAGTTTAATCTTTATGCCTCTTTAAAAGTTAAATACTAAGGGTAGGGATTGTGACAATCCAGTTTGTGAAAAATAACCACTGAAGTTTTTGTGGGGAGTTAATCAAGAAAAGCAATATATGTTATAAATACAGTCCTGACCATGAATGATTTGGAGGGAATTCTCTGGGGACTTGTGAAAAGTCAGTATTTTCTCTATCCACAGCTGAATTGCAAAACTCATGGGAAGAGGCTGGCGTCAGAAGGAAAACAGTTTCCCCCATTCTGACAATACGTGGGAAATTTAAGTTCTGGCAGAACCAGAACTCTTTACATAGAAAAGTTAGCCACCTAACCGCAGAGGCAGGTCGACCTGGAAAGCCAGACCATTCTTTGATGGGGTTGTCAAAGTTCCAGGTTAAGTAAGATTTAGGTTTCCAGGATCCTGTCCTTGTTTCTATCACTTTATTTTTGCCTTTTTATTTTATAGTTGAATTTCGCGGATGGTCTTTAGGAAGTCCTGTTCTGAATTCAAATACGTAGATGTAACATCTATAGAATTTTGAACATATTCAAATAAAAAATATACACTTGTTAAAAGTCTTCAAGTGCTTTGTGCCATGTCAGTGTGATAATAGTCTGGCATAGTATTGAAAATTTGGAATATGTGTTAGAATCTGAAGCAGATAAAGAGTCAGACCATGACAGTAAGGCAGCAAATTCTGAATGCTGGCTGGGAAGATTAAGCAGGAAGATTGGGAAAATGAACAGGAGTGGATAAAATAGTATGCTTCTAGATGTGAGAAAATTACTTATGGTGGCAAGCAGGTATGTAGAGTGTACAAGAGAAGTTATTTCTGAAGTATCTCTGGGATTATGCATAAAGGGAGCATTAGCTGAGAAATATCCTAACATTATGTTATGATGAGACAATATTTAAGAGAGGTAAACTAAGTAAATAGCTAAGGTTAGAATAGAGCTTCCAGTTTTCTTTTTGGCAAGGAAATAACAAGAAAATTACTTCTGCTTCATTTCATATAGTGCTATAATACCTTTACCTTTAATTTTTATCTCGGACAAAATTGTTATTGTTACAAGGAAACCCTCCAAAAGAGTTTGCATATACTTTATTTCAAAACTTATCTTTGTATTATGGTATTACTTTTCTTTGGAAAATAGAATCACTGAGCCTGACAAACTAGAGCACATTGGCAGAGAATACAAAATCTAACTGCAGATTCACTAGGTGAGCCAGGCATGGTGAAGCCTGCCCCATTTCCACACTCAGCATAACACACTTGATTCTGGGACGTGACAAGAGTGCAGTCATGTACTAAAAGAACTGAGTATATGATTGTGTGAAATTACACTTAGTTTCACAAGATTTTCATCAGTTAAACCTATGCTTAGTGAAAGATTTTGTTTTAAAAACTGGATTTCAACCATCAGGTTACACAAAGATCAAGGTGCTTATCAGTTCTGTAAATGGAAGGAGAAACTTTGTAGAGAGAACAAACTTAAAAATGCCTGTCTGTCACTAAGCCTACTAACTACACTGCTAGCATTGGGACTGTAGAAACAAAATTCTTTCTTCCTTTCTTTAAACCTTGAAAAGCAAAAGGACACAAGACAAAACATCACTATGTTTCTGTATATATTAACTGAAGGATTGTACCTTGAACCCTCTGTCTAAATAAAAAATGGCATAAGAGAATAGAAAAGATACAGAGAAGAGCAGGAGGGACAACTTTAACTGAGGATGAACAGTCTTCAGTCTGCAGAAAAGAAAATGGAGAGGACTGTTGGTAGCAGTACGTAGAAACAGGAGGAGTTTGAGGCAATCAGCTTCAGCTGTTTGCTGTCTCATGCAGTACAGAAGAAGGAGCTCCAGTAAAACTACTAGGTTACAGACAAAACACAAAGTTCTTTCTGTGTAGCTAAATTGGAATTTCTTTGCACAGGGTGCTGCAGAGGCCAAATGATTACACAAGTTCAAAAGCAACTGTTAACGTAAGACCCCTGCCAATGGTTATTAAATACCATCAGGCCCTCTGTGGCCCAAAAAACGCTGCTGAACATTAAATCATGGAAAGTGAAGTGACTGTTTGGGGGACATATGACAGTAGTATTGCATTGTTCATATTTGCTTTTCTAAGTACTTGTTACTAGCAAATGTTGGAATAGGTTGACCTTTGATTTGACCCACTAAGATCCTTATAATCTTACATCCAAGCTATTACTTTTATCAACGGAAGATCAAGATCTTACCACAATCATAGAGAAACAGTAAGGAGTTGGTCAGTAAGGACAGCTCTGGCTGTGCTGTGGTGACAAATCGAAATCACACCAGAAGAAATTAAACCTTTTTGTCCTATCTAAGTTTACAGATATATCCAATCCTTAAGCATATGTGTCTCATACTCTAGAAAACTGATGTCTAATTCAACTGAAAAAGCTTTTTACACATACTTTTTCTGATTTTGTACAGTGATTAAAATTTGAATAGAATGATATAAAAAAAAAAAAAAAAGCCTACATCCCTTCAAAATCCTTTACCTCATGGGTAATTCAATGGTCAGAAATATACCATGATACAATGAACTAAATATTAAGTGGGAAAAGAACAAATACTTTCTCAGACCAATACAGCTGTTGGCTACTGCCCATCTTATGGTGCTGCACTGTAGTTCATCAAATCCTTCACAAACAAAACTTGTAACTCTTGCCTAGTGAAAAACTGCTAGAACATATTAAACAACTAACCTGATTTCATAAACCAGAGTTTTGGATATTTTCTCCAAAACTGGATGAACTATTTTAATAGTAATGTACATCTTTCAGATATACAAATTATCATCAAATACAAAATCATAAATCTCCTCTAATATTAATAAAGATGCTACAAATCTTGTCAAAACTAATTTAAACTTCCATAAACATTTTGGTGCTCACTTGAAATGTATGACCATGAGTTAGTTGTAGCAATAAATAATAACCTACTGAACCAGCTTCCACCTCAAAAGATCCTCAGGAGATACTTTCAGGCTATATTTTTCATTAAATACAGTACATATGTGGCTGATTATGAATTAAAAATTAATATTTCTATATCAGTAATACTGAAACTGTGTGTAAGAGAAAAAGAGAAGAAAAACATCTCCAACTGAGGAAACGCAGGCAACTTCAATTATTAATTCAGTCCAGATTTTGGCCGGGGTATCGTATGTGTAGCAACTTTACAATTCTCTTATAAAATCTTGTAACAACTAGCTACCTAAAAACCTGGTGTTATTTAGATTTCACTCAAATTTTACATTAGACATATTTAGTCTATTGAATATTAGCCATCATTACCCAAGGGTTTCTACTTAATGGTCAACCTTCTGTAAAATTGACATTGCAAAAAACTAAAATGTTCAGGTTTATTTAAATAGTATTTCCTTTGAATTCAAATAGATCATTTGCCTGACTGAAGTATTTGCTTATTTGTTTTAAATTTGTGGATACTCATCCTACACAACCATTTCCTTAAGATTCACACAAAGATTAACAACAAAAAAATTTACTGCAAGCACGCAAAGGTTTTCTTCGGACCACATTTCAAATAAAACTGGGTAAGGTAAAAAGTAAAAGAAAGTGTCTGGTACATCTTTATACTATTACTTTGTTTTAGGGAGATATACATTTTATAAAGGTGTGTTGAGTTTATATGGTGAGGTGCCAGCAGCGGGGCTGGGGCAGCCTCTGAGGGGCAGCTGGGGCTGCCCCGGGCTGGTTCCAGCCGATTCCAGCTGGCTCCAGCCCACTCGTCACAGGGCACCTCTGGGCCCCACAGCCACGGAACGGTGCCTCAGGGAAACAGATTTAAGAAAGGGCAAAAATGCCTGACAGAGAGGAGTGAGGGAAGAAAAAGGAGTAAGAAATAACCCTGCAGACACCTGGGTCAATGAAGAAAGAGGAGAAGGTGCTCCAGGCACCAGAGCAGAGATCCCCCTGCAGACTGTGGTGAAGATCATGGTGAAGCTGGTTGTTCTTCTGCAGCCCATGCAGAAGCATGCAGGACCAGGCTCCTGGCAGCAGCTGTGGCCTGTGGGGGATCCACACTAGAGCAGTCTTCTCCTGAAGTACAGCATGCCACAGGAGGGAACCATGCTGGAGCACAGGAACGGCATGAGGAGGAAGGAGCGGCAGAGACAAAGGGTTATGGACTGACCATAGCCCCAGTTCCTCATCCCCTTGTGCTGCTCCAGGGCAGGAGAAGGTGGAGGAGTCAGGAGCAAAGGAGTAAAGTTTAACCTGGAAAGAAAGGGGTGATGGGGGAAAGGTTTTTGTTTGTTGTTTTGTATTGGTTTGTTTTCTTCTCTCATCATCCTACTCTATTTTTAATTGGCACAAATTAATTTCCCTGTTTTGCCCATGAGAGCAATTGGTAAGTAATCTCCCTGTCTTCATCTCGACCCATGTGCTTTTCCATCTGATTTTCTCTCCTGTCTGTCAAGGAGGAGGAGTGAGAGAGTGGTTGGACAAGGGCCTGGCAGCCAGCCAAGGCCAACCCACCATGAAAGTGTAACCTTAAGCTGGAAATTTTAACATTTATTCCCCAGGAAGAAATTATTTGCTGCAGGTTTCTTTACTTCTAGAGAAAATTTATACAGATGTTGGAGCAACTACAGTGTGATTTTCATTTCACTTTTCATAGGATCATACTGAGTTTTTGCGAGAAACCTCTAGTGAAATAATTGGAGCACTGAGAAGGAGCACTCTGGAAATAAATGTGAGAATGCCAGACTTCCCTGTATGCCCATGGTGTAAGGTGCCCAAGTGAGTTTTTCATTTAATTCTTGCTATTCTGTGAAGACAGTGAAGAAGCATGTGAGTATGTGGGTGCATACTGTGTCATAACAGGCCTGATTCATCTAAAACACTTGGGAGAGTAATGAGCTTTTGCTCTGCATCTTTTCAAAGAGATTTAATTAAGATTAAATATTATATGGATGCTGAGGCAGGAGCTGGACTTGTCAAGTACACAATTCTATACATTCAGCAATTAAATGTAGGCAAAGGGAACTTTTCTGTTAAAGATCACATTTACATGTATGACTTTTACCTTACTAGTAAAATAATAAAATAATTGTCTGAAGTAGCTTGAATGTCATAAAAAATGCTACAACTAGCAGTACAACAGAAAATGTAATATTAAAATTAAACATTTCATTTTGCATTACTAATGTTTTTCACATGCAAATATTGATATAAAAAGCAGACAAGGCAATATATGCATTATGGTTATTCACATATGGATTGCAAATAAATTTAGATATTATTAGGAAACTCTAAGATAGATTCTTTATTTGTTATATTAGCCAGTATACATTGTGTGTGAAGAATGTAGAGATTACAAAGCATGCACTTTTATTGCTATGAAATAACATATAGTTGTTTCAAGTACAGTGAGATATTATAATATATCCCATTGCACCTTACACATTATTTTTTTCTATAGTAGTTATCTTGATTAAATAATCAACTCAAAATAGAAAGGAAGTATATCCAACACTATCTTAAAACGTTCCTTACTGACAGCTAGGCAGGATGACCTATGGTTTAATACCATTCCATTCAGCAGTCATTAAATGGTTGAGTGCAAATTAGTAGTGTTTTAAATAGTAGAAGAATCTATAAATGTAAGGATGAGTTGAAAATTAGGTCAAGGAAAAGACTGCTCTGGTATGTTAGTAAAAAATGATAGATTTTCCAGTACTAGTGGTTTACAATCTGGTATTTTATTGAATGGTGCCTCTTGCCTTAGTCAAAATGGTGCTTATTTTGGATGTAAGTAATACTAAGCCATTGGGCAGGCCCTCTGTATATGGACAAAATTTACATAGATTTATCAGTCATGTCAAATTAAATCATACTTTTCCTACAGCTGTGAAAATATATGTGTTGACAAAGCTCTTCTGACAGAACTGGGATCATACCAACCTTTGTTCATCTTAGAGAAAGGAATTTAAGCCTATATAGGAACAGGGACTTTGTTTATCAAAAATGTGATATATTCATCTGAGGATGCTTTGGCTCAGTCGCTCTCTCTGTATATTAATGGGAAGGTATGGGTGTGGCACCTGGAGGTGCATGCTCCAAGTTGTTTCAACTAGCAACTACAGTAGCTCAGGACATGGCATCAAAGAATTCAGCAGATTAAAGCAACACAGGACCATGAATATTTTCTCTGATTGTAAGCACAAAGTGAAGCCTGTAATGCTGCACCCTCACTGCATTTAGTATTTGTGATACCATATTAAAGATGTGCCATACTACAGGAGGCACCAAACAAGTACAAAAATAAATAAAATTTGTGCAATATTTCCCTCATTTACAGGATGACTAAGTACTGTAGAGCATTGCATTTTTATTCTGAAATGGCAAGTTAAATTAGCTCTATATACTTTTAACCGATTAAATTCTTCAGAGGTAATTAAAAGAACACATTAGTATAAAACATTCAGTACTAAGGCTTTTTCTACAAAGGTATAAATATGCAAAATTTCTCCTCTTGAGGCAAGTGACCAGTTCTACAAAATTAAAAAGGAACTTAGAAAATCCCTCTATAAATGAATCGAATCTCCAGTCTTCCAGACAGTGTAAATATTTGATGTTCATGTAAATCTTTTTGATTAACGTAGGATTGGACCACATTCCATTGACTGTTTCATGCAAAGAGAAGTTAAAGACATGTTAAACACTGATGCAAACTGAAATGACCAAAGACATGACTCTGCAACTGATTGAAGAAATTAATCTAAACTTAAGTGCAGATCAACCATTTTATGGATTTACTAGTAATATGAAATTAACAATACACAAACCAAGTTCAACAGTAGTTTGCTGACAACCATGATTCTTTTTCATATATATTGAATAACAACTTCCATGTTGTTTAATGAACTTAATTTACGTATTGTTTAATTGCAGAAAGAGTTTTTGATAGAGACTTCCCGATCTACCACTAGTAGTATAGCACCTGGTTTGTCAACCTTTTTTTTTGTTCCTACTGATAAATTACTTAGTTCTAGCAAATCACTGACACCATTCATGCTTGAAATCAGGGCATAAACTACAGCTAGAGATCTTAAAGAATCACAGTAAATCACTGTATTATCTGTATAAACCTCCGCTAATGATCTGATATGTAGAGAAGGCAGGTCATTCATACAGATTAGAAATAAAAACTGAGTCCAGTCAAGAGCTCATTAAATCCATAATCATTATTTAGAGCATCAAAGTCATTATAGATTATAGTATTTAATCTCCACGTATTTGAATTACAACATCCTTGTCTAAAATTTAATGGTCAAAATAGAAGAACGCCTTATACAGCAAGCTCAGATCAGCTTTTTTATTTTATCATTTTAATTTATTATTCATTATTTTTCTGATTATAAAGAAAATGTTAAATGAGTTATTTAACAATGTACTTGTTTGGAAGTTGTTATACCTCTGGACAGGAGTGACTAAAACTGCTGCAGGCAATATCTGCAAGAACCAATGAGGAAATGGAAAGCACAGAAGAGCACAAGGTATGGACAAGGAAGTGGGAGGAAAGTCAATGGATCAGTCTCTGCGCTAATTTATACTCTTTGCAAACACACAATGTTGGATTGCAATGGTTATAAATCATTATGTCTCTACTGGAACCAGTGGAATGATCCATATTTAGGCTATGTGAAGCTCTGTCTAACATTTAGAAGTAGATAGTGTCAAGAACTAGTAGACAGAGATTTATTTGGCCCTGTCTGTTCTGTTGAAGGCCTTGGACATTAATGAATGTAGTGAATGAAAAAAATTGCCTGTGTTTATTTTTTTTTTCATTGATGACCATTAGTGGATGTAAATGAAAAGTCTGTCTTTTTTTCTCCCAGTCATTTAATATTACCTTATTTGTAAACTCTAGCATAGTCACTTAAAGTAGAAATATAAATTAATTGCTTAATACTATTTGCTCACAGACTATGCCAATTCTGCTCTGTCAGCAGTCTCCTTCATTCAATATGTACCTGCCAATGCATAATGTCATCTCCTTTCTTAAAAACTGGAAGGACTAAAAACAAAAGAAGAAAACAAGACTTTATTGTTACTGGGTGGCAGTTCAGAGCTGTCCCCATCAATAAAAGACATTCTACTTAAAGTCAGTGCTGGTTTACATCCTTTCTGTTACTTTGCAACACAAACACCTCTCCCATCATAAAGGTTATAAAGGTTTCTTCTTTCTACATCTTTATGGTGAAAAAAAGGAAAAGAACATGTTTCCAGATCCTGACTGAATTGCAATTTGTTCTGGAGAACTGTGATGAAGTTACATACTAAAGTGAAGGAAGGGTTTTCCATGCAGATTGTGGCAGACCACATAAAGAGTGCTGATGCTTTAGCACAGTGACACGCTAACATAAAGACCTGTATGTGAGGTCTGAAGGAGAACCTGTGATTTCTAAGGCAATTCAAACCAAGGGTTCAGAGGTGGCTCTAGGAGTGGTACATGCTGAGACTTTTTAGGCTACATGCAGTAGCAAAAGAGGTTCATACCCGCAGGGAAAGGTACTGAGCTGATCAGAGGCTGGTGCAAAAATGCTTATCTGCAGATTCCTGGCTTCATTTAGTTTTCTTCTTGTAAAACTTGATCAAAAAGCAGTAGGTAGTATTTTTTTTATGACAATACTGTTGTGTGTTCTGGTCCTCCCTCTTCGGGACCAGTTGCTATCTAGGGCAGATTAAAGGCCAAATAAACAAGCAGTTTTTATGGGCTGCTCCTTGTTATGGAGTATCCAGACGAAAGGTCCACCCTGAACTATACTAAGAAGGGAACAGCAAGAGAAAATACAGGTGTTACAGATAGCATAGGAGTAGTGATGTACATGCAGCTGGCCAGCCCTGACTAGTGGTTAAACTAAGATGACAGCAACATGAAAAATGGCAGGAATGAAAAACTATGTATAAAGAAAGGCATTACCTTACAGAACTGCTGACCAAGGTGGAATTTTCCAGGACAACCACATAATGAATAACAAATAGGTGTAAAGAGTCAGCAAAACTGAGACCCCTGGGGAAGGAGTAAATAGGACACGGGCTTACTTTGGAAGGGATGAAGGTGGTAAAGATAAAGAAACTGGACTATGAAAAGAGCTGTAGAAAGGGTAGTAAATCATGCAGTTGGAACTGATTAGGAATACCTGTCACCCAGCCAAGTGCTTGATCACCACACTTTGGAGCAGGACACTGGAACTGTTCTTTCCACTCTAGTCACATCTGACTTACTGCCATGACCAGGAGGGGCACAGGGTGGTTTTCCCTATCCTCAGTGAGGAACTATCCGAAGGTTTCTTTCTAACATCAGTAAGGGGATGCCTGGAGAGTACCATTTACCAAAGCCTTTTCCTTTCCTTAGCACTCTTAACTGAGCGTCCCATTGGAAAGTCTTTCTTTTTTTATTATTTAAATGACTCAATGGCTTAAATTGTAGAGGTGAAGAATGCTTGTCTCTCCACCATTCTTATGCTGCCTTTACTTTGGGGAGGCTGCTCATTCCAGTGCAAAAGCTCTGATTCATAGCTCTGATTCATACCTTTTAATATGGAAAAAACTAACTGCTAGGTTACAAGGTTTCTCTTCTAAAATTCTGTAAGTATTACGTGATGAAAATGGCAGTGATCAATGAGATATGTACTCCATTTAAACCCTTTCCTGATAATTTCTAAATCATGCTAGAGATATTTGAAATATGTTGTACTGTCTTGTCTAATGTAGACTATGTTGACATTTGTTTTTAATAAAGTTATTAATTATTCTCAGCAATAGGAAGGAATCAAACCCACGCTCTTCGCTTTTGCAGATAAAACCCTATGGTTCAAGAGGAGGAGTTGAAGAGAAAATTCTGGGGGGAAAATAAAACAAAGTGCATCTTTAAATGTGGTATTGATGTAGCAAAGGGAATATAAATGGTTTAATCCAACAGTTTAGCTTGGAATTTGTAAAGCCAATAGTTGAATGTTATTTTTTTAATCTGTCATTTTTAAATATGCTTGTTAGCACTCTGACATATTGTAGCATCTAAAAAGAGCTGTGTATATTCTAGATTAACAGCATGCATCTTTAATTATGCTCTCTTCAGTTAATAGTTTTGAGAATTTTCCTGTATTAAAGAGCTTCAGTCCATTGAAAAGGTTTTCCTGAGCTTCCCTGACTCTACATCATAGCAGACACCAATGTCACACCAGTCCCTAGGGGATTCTCAGATGCACATACCCTAAACTTCCTCCCACAGAGATTTAAAGAATTACTGCTTAGTACTTACATTCAGGCTTTGTTCTCTATGTAAAGTATTCAGCTCTGTACTACTCTCTGTGGCTGTACATCAGCTGATAACCAGCAGGGCTAGGTTTTCAGATTAAAAAGTATTAGTTCTGATTAAAAGAAGCAGCATAGAAAAGAAGCAATTGCTATCAAAGCTGAGCTTCACATAAACTTCTTTGTATGACTAACTGTTGTTCATACCGTGATGATCATGACTTATTGCTACAGTGCTAGAGTTCTCCATTATCAAATGATAATAAACTCAAGAGATATTAAAAAAAAAAATTCCTTGCTGTACATCACACAACAGAGAGACTCATTTATATTTTCCTAATAGGGCTAGACACAATAAAGATCAGAAGTTGCATACAACATATTTATTCAGATGTGCTGTTCTCACCATTTCTTGACATGACCACATACTTTAAGAATAAGCTATTTGCTCATCAGGTTCACACCTGGAGACATGGCCAAAAATCACAAGTACCAGGTGGTAGACTGAGTTCTCTAATCATAGTTAGAATCTGGGATCTCAGCCTTCAAGATAAACCTTGACAAACCAGAACAGATAGGGGGTTAAGTTTGTTGTGTGATTTGGGGTGGAAGGGATTTCTAAAGTCCTCTAATTCAAAAACCTGCTGAAAGCAGGCCTAACTCTGAAGCTAGGTTAGGCTGCTCAGGGCATTGCTGAGTTTTTAAAATCTCCAGTGATGCAGATTCTATAATCTTCATTGACATATCTTTTTGATGCTTTTATTCCTTATAATGATTAACTTCACCCACCCCCCCCACCCCCAATATCTTGCCAAAAATTCGGTTGCAGAAGTTTGTGACTGTTCCTCTCATCCTTTCGACATGTATCTGTGATAACAGTGTGGCTCCATATCCTTTACTGACCGTCTTAGGCCGTTGAAGATGGTAATAAACCTCTCTTTTCCTTCTGTTCTCCAGGTGAACAAACCCAGATTCTTCAGCGTGTTTTTGTATGTTGGCTTTTGAAGGTACAACTTTTAACAAGCTGTCAGCTAGACTTACAACTGTGACTTCTACTCGCAGGTCAAACCAGATTTTCAGTCAGCATTAAGACTGTCTATTCAGTCCATATCTTCCTAATTCAGCTAAAAGGATGCCACAGGAGTTCAAGTGTTCTGCCCTCTCCTAAAGATCTGGTCATCATGAAAGGCACTTAAACTGATTAGGCTCAATGTTACCCTTGGCACTTCTCTGCTGGCTGTTCCCTGTCACCTTCTTGCTCTTTATGCATCTGAACATGCCTTCCAAGAGGATTCAATTCAAAGACTTCCCTGGTGCTAGAGTGAGTTCCCTCAGCCGTCCTTCTTGCCCTTTGAAGATGGAAATGATATTTGCCTTTTCCCAGTCACCAGGAAACTTCTCATCAGGAACCTTCCCCAATTACTATCACTTTTCAAAGGTGATAGAGTGGTGCTGCAATGACATTGACTCTCTGGGTTATTAACCAACTTTCCCCTTCCCTTCCCTTCCCTTCCCTTCCCTTCCCTTCCCTTCCCTTCCCTTCCCTTCCCTTCCCTTCCCTTCCCTTCCCTTCCCTTCCCTTCCCTTCCCTTCCCTTCCCTTCCCTTCCCTTCCCTTCCCTTCCCTTCCCTTCCCTTCCCTTCCCTTCCCTTCCCTTCCCTTCCCTTCCCTTCCCTTCCCTTCCCTTCCTTTCCATTTCTAGAGTCTTCTAAAAGAGTGGAGATTCAGTTCTGTACTTAAAAAGATGGAAAGAATCCATAGGATTTGCCACCCTAGCTGCTGAAATATAGATGTTTTATTATCACCACAGATGTTAGATAAAGCTTTCCACGACTGACTTCTTTAACTCTGTACAATACAAATGGAAAATTCAAAGATCAAGTACTTGGAAAATAAAGGCATTTGTTCACTTGTGCAAGATATCTTTGCAGTTTATCATAGAATAGAATCACAAAATAGTATGTGGTGGAAGGGACCTTAAAGATCATCTAGGTCCAACCCTCCTGCCACAGGCATGGGCACTTTCCACTAGACCAACTTGCTCAAAGCCCCATCCTGGCCTCGTTCCAAAGCCCATCCACCCATCCCAGGCCCAACCTATCCTTCCAGGGCTGGGGACACTTCCAGGGATGTCATCATTAATAGTTCCACTATTACTCTAAACATGTCTATTTTTATGTGTATATGTTTGAAGACCATACAAATGTCTTTAATTGTTTCTAAATGTTTCTAAAACATTGACCTCTGATGTAACGATTCACTTCTGTGCACTATAATGAGCTGCAGAACCAAGGCATGCAGTAGACCTGCATAATTGGATCTCATCTTGATAATTTAGCATACAATGCTAGTGACAACAAATGTGATCATAATTGTCTCATTAACTGACATGCTGGACAACTGGTGAAATGGATGGGTACTTGTGCTAGAATAAATATTATACATATCATAGTGTGAAAAAAACAAGTGGTAATTTTTTTTATTGTATCTTACAGTAGCAGTTTCATGCTGCAGTCATTCTACTGTAAGCATAATGTACTCCATTGCATTTGTCTGGAAAAAAAACAAATGCAAATTTTTCCAGGATGCTGTTAAATGATACCAGGACAATAGAAAGTAAGATTCAAACCAAGTATAATGTAATGCATTCTGTCAGCCACATAGGAAAGCTTTCGATTTATTTCTGTTGACAAGCGTAAAAAAAACCCCAACAAACACTTTTCTACTCATATTTTTCATATTCAGTTCAAGTGGCTATATTTTTTAAACTTGTAAATTAATAAACTAACATGAGAAATACTAATTCTGGCTATATTGATGTCAATTTTGTCTTCATTGCCAACAAATACATTTTGTATATATCCTAACATGAAATAAATCAGCTGCATGCTAGGTTGATACTCAAAAGAAGGATGACTAAGCCTAATGAGCAGAGGCCACAAGCTCTATGTACTGAAGTTTGTACTTGACATTTTCCATGAGCCGGAAAACACAGGGTTACTTTTTTTGTGAGGGACATATATTTATCCAAGAGATTATAATTCTCTCACTGAAAAACAGTACAACTTTTGTACAAAGTAGTATTTATTTTCTGAGAACAGAAAGTGAAATCAATGAGTCCCAAGACAAAAATCACAGGTTTTAGTTAAACTCCTGAAAAGTCGTCTGCATGTTGCAAATCCTAAGCTTTTTCTCAATGAGGTGTGAATCAGTTAGAAGGAAGACATATCCTGTACAGTTTTTTGTCTTTCAGAAATCAAATCTGTAAACACGAATGGTTTGGTAAACTTAGCTTTATGCAGAAAGTAGATGATTTATGGCTGCACCATAATGTGGAGACACAGCAGAAGTGTGGGATTCCCAAGTGGACATGGCTAGAGGATGCATGCTTACAGGCTGCCTGCCCATACTCTCTGAAGGATGACCAAGCCAGTGTAAGTGAAATTAGGTGTTTTGGACCAAATTTCTAGTTTACAGGGCAGAAAAGTCAGTACATTGCTCAGGACTGAATTGTAAGGCACGGTGCTCCCTCCTTTTCACGACTCATGTGACTCTATAGAGCAGGTAATTGACAAGGAAGAAGACAGACTTAATTGGACATCTGTTGCACTTACTTTCAAGGTGCACTAAGCCCAGATTTGGTGCTTTATTTTCATGCCTATGTTGAAAGTAACACATAATTTGGGCAATGTTTATTGGGATTAAATTTAACAAGTTCAAATGTCAGATTCTGCACCTAGGGTGGAGTAAGGCCAGGCATAAGTATAAATTGGGAGAGGATGTGGCCGGTGGGCAGCTCTGCAGAAAAAGATCCAGGGATGCTGGTTGACAGCAGACTCGGTATGAGTCAGCTGTGTGCCCTGGCAGCCAAGAGGGAAAAACACATGGAAATTCTTTCCCAAATGATATCTCTGGATGTGTAGAAGATGTGAACAGCTCTACAGCTGATATAAAACTCAACTGTAAATAATTTCTATCCTAAAGGGTATTTCTAAATAACTTCTAGTACAGAGGGTTCTGACATGGGATACAGTCCTTTTTGGACACAATGACCTTATTTTGCAGAACAGAACTTAACACTTTTTGTAGGGTTGGTTAAGAGCTATTTTTGTTATCAGCATATTATTCTGCTGATACTGCAGGTTACTCAACAAAGGGAGACTATGCTTCACTGAAGCCAAAGGCTGCTTCTTAGGACACGTTTACCTCTACCGAATAACCAGCAGAATGAAGGCTTTATACATCACTCCTGAATAAATTGGCAACTGCTCAGCAGAATTCTTCACACAGAGTGAAACTGTACCTTTGTTCTGTCTCATTCCTCACTGATAATAAAGAATATATCCTTACACAGCAACAATGCAAGCTTTGCCTACTCAAGAATGGCCTCATAAAAAATAAAGAGGAATCTTTTATGTTATGGAAATTTTTAGGATAATACTACCTCTTTTAATAGATCACATAGATATCTCTTAGGTCTACAATTTCAATTCTTTTAAATATTAAACGTGGATGTAATAAAAATTAGTATTGTTTAAAAGAGTAATAATTTCTAATTAATTTCATTATTTTTGTTGTTAAAATAAATTAACATTTTTAAATACAAAATTGTAATTTAATTTGAAAATTATACTTGATGCCAGTAGGTAGCAGGTTTCTTTAATCTATCCAAATCTGTTCACACATACAAAATATATTTTCTCTACTGCTTATGAGATGGGAACAAGCATTATAAATTCTATAACTTTTAAGTAATCTACACACCTAGGATTTCAAGATCTATTTTTAGATATTATAGAAGACTCCTGAAGTGTGTATTCTGTTAAATCTTTGAGTACACAGCTCTTCAGTTAAGAATTTATAGTTAATCTGTTTTCATTTTCAGAAATGGTTGCCATTTTCCTTTTTTGGACAACCTGACTCAATGAGTTAAGTTGCTTCAGTTAGCTGACATTAAAATACAGAATCAGGCATTTGAAATCTAATGCATTTCACAGATTGAAATTCCTTTTTGCTTATTCTGCTTGCCATGATGCAATTTTATCACCAAGAATTATAGCAAATTATTTCTTTGTATATTAACATGCACTAATGCACCATGTCACAAACACCAGCACAAGCAAAATCAGGTAACTGTAAAGTAAACACTATATCATGAAAAACTACTTACACTTTGTGAAAAAGTATTAGAATTTCGTGATTATGAGGATGACTCCAACATTTCTAACTTCACCATACTTATCACAAAACCAGCAATTACTCAATTTTTATTAAGGTAACCAAAAGTAATTTCTGTAGCTAAATAACACTTTAAGATCCTTGCAACTGGAGAATATTACAGTAGCTATCTTATGGGGGCATGCCTGACCATTTCCCTGTATTCACATCTGACAAATGAAATATCTCCTATAATTCTAAAACTTTTTTGGTAAATGAATAATAATGACCAGTGACTTGTGTCTGCAAGATTATATTATGGCTTACTTAAACCTTACTTTTCAGTATTATGCAGTATATGAACTGGATAATTAACTGAAAATGTATTTATTCTCATTTCCCATTAATCTGTGGACAGAATTATGTCTCCTAAGTTTAACAGCAGTTATCATCCACAAATAATAACACTTTGCCAATGTTTAAATAATTTGACTGTATTATACTTTCTCTTAATCTCTTTCACAGTTCCCATGCTGCTTCATTGCTGCCTTGAAAATCATTAAGCAAAGAATAGACTATTACGCTTCCAAGTGGATGGTGATTAAAAAACTTGGAAACATTTTGAGATTTGTATATATTTAAGGTGACTTAAACTATGTTCATTTCATCTAAGTCTAAGTCTATGTGGGATACAATCCACCAAATAAAAGCACACAAATGATGCTATATGCAATGCTTGATTGGGATCCTTTTCCTGCTTCCCATCCTGTGTTTATTGTATTGAAAGGCTATAGTCATTGTAGCTTTAGTCTGTCATCAATATACTGTAAAAATAATCTCTGAATATTGAAGGAGTGATCATAAAACTGAGCACTAATTCTTTAAAACAAATTGGAGCTGCTCTGGCAATACATTTCAAAGTTGTATGTTTATTTCAATGATGGTTAAATTTTCTTCTGTGTGAAATTTCAGAGATATTTAATATATGTCACATATATATATTTATTTTTAAAAGTTTTTTTCTTGAAATTGAGTGTATAGGACTTGACTGAAAAACTGGTAAGTGAGAAATAAAAGCCTTCATCAAAGAGACCACAGATTTACATGAGAGGATTTCCAGTTTCTGTCTCAGTCATTCCCAGTCCTTTGCTTGACTAACAAGTTTTGATGGAGAAGTCTCAACATGTGATTTGACAAGGTTTGGCACAATTAAAGGTTTTATTAATTTCAGATCTCTTTTGAAATTCTTATCAAGTTGCAGTACTAAATGCAATACTACACAGTCCACCTTCCATAATCTCATAGAAGTACAAAATGTACCTGTTGTACAGTACGTAAGAAGTGCAGCTCTCATCCGTGTATGTGTTGTGTCCGAATGCACAGTTCTGGAGAGCTGTGGTAAGCCCGTTCCACCCTGTGTCTGGAGAAGCTGATGAGACGCTGTTATGTAAAGCCCAACCCTACAGTTGTATTTAATGTCTTTCCAATAAAACTTATCAGTGTTCATAAAGGCCAAGCTTTTATTATTCACGTTAATGTACCTTTCCAGCTGGAGATTAATATAATAATTACTATATTCTACTTTATCATCTAGCTTTACAGTACAAAATGAGAAGTCTGGTACAATATCAGATTTTAACACAGAAACTCTCATCCACAAAGCTGTATCTGTGGTTTTATTTCTATGCTATGCAGAATAGTTTTAGGACAACATGAAGACAGCTTTTTTTTGAACTTCATGATTAGTTTTTATCTAAAGATTAAGACTTTTATTATAAAATCTGTGACATTATGAAATGAAATAATCTGAACCAGCATTCTTGGGCTCAGTTAATGTGTCTTTCACAAAGATTATCATGTTCAATTTAGAAAGCTTTGGTGGGAGTTGATAATTTTTTGCTCTTCTAAATTTTACAAGCCTTTTCAAATTCAACAGAGAGTAGCTATTTTACCCATCTCAATTTAGTAACATTCAGCAGGCAGCGTGGCAAAATCTGGATGCCTTAGTTAAAATGTTGCTTTTTATTTCGACGGCTTCTGAAAAGCATAAAAATATTGTTTCCAGGTAACTGAGCAGCATGCTGCGATGTTTGGTATATGCAGGTAGGATTATAGGTTGAAACAGAAAGACAAATAAAACAAAAGAAAACATTTTCTATAGGTCATCAAGTGTAAGTAGAGCTTCTGTAGTCAGCCCTTCAATAGCACCTATTTTTTCCTCTGTACGAAACACAGAATGACTTTTTACAGTAACATTTATTTCTCTTCTGTCTTTCCCCTGGATATTTCTTCCCATTTTTTCCTCATCCTAAGAAGCCCCACGTCTTTGTGCTCTATTGTCTTTGGGGACTGAACTGGCTGGGCAGGTCCAGTTAATCTCCACCAGAGTTGGATGATGCCAGTTTCATCACATTTATGGCACTTCATTCACACAGGGCAGCTCTGGCTTTTGGTTAATGACACTTTTGAATCCCATGAAGATTTTCAATACTGGCTCTGGAAAAGGTGAAAAAAACCAGTACTGGTTGTTTCCAAACATTTTCCATTAATTGATTGCTATGCCAAAAAGCTTGTAAGATTGTAGTCTGTGTAGAAAACCTGTGTTTAAAGGACAAATCAACATAATTTCTCAAGAAGCCGAAACCTTTAATCTTTAAATGGCTACTTCTAAACTCTTGCCCAGAATCATCTGGAAAGGTTAAAGCTAAAAATATAATTCCAAGAAAATACAATCTTATGGCTGTTTTGCTGCTAATAGGGAGGATAATGTTAAGCTGTGCTACCAATCAGACTGATGATGCGGGATCAGATGGTTTAACAAATAAGGAAATTTTTTTATTTCAAAGAATAAGATTAAAGAATGTGACCTTTAAAGAGGGAATCCAAGTCTCAAACTCAAGTCCTTAACAGTATTTCTATGCAGTAATAAAAGGCACATAAAGTGGCTCTCAATCTACAGTCTGGAGACTAATTACTTGGCAAGTACTAGTAGTAAGTAAATGGTAAGCCAGTATTCTGCACCCAAAAGATGGTTTTCTTTAGGTCATTGGGGTAGGTGTTTTATATTTTTTATTGTAGAAATGAATAGTCACACCTCAAATTGTATCCCTGGTATGATGACACTAGATCAAAAATAGTCCCGTAATTTTTAGTTAGAAAAATGCTCATAGAACAAGACTTATTTGGTGTAACCAGAGCTGAGGTACATCAGAAAGAATGGAAGCAAGAAAGAAATGTTAGGAGATAACAGGAAATTTCGTATGACTTCAGGAAGTTACTGCCCCAGACTTGAGAACTGTTGACTCTCATCTGAGCTCTAGTAACCTCTCCTGTGCGCATCTTAGCTTGCTGTAATGCCAAGCAAAATGAAGCTTTTTGTTTAAAAATCACTTGTTTCCCTTCATATTGAAGGTACAAATACAAAGTCTCTTACTATGGATTAGCTAAGTGCTGAAGCTTCTAGTAAAGTGCAGTAAGCTCTTGAGGACACCTTAAACTGAACAACCCCTACATTGTGATCATGCCTATCTGCTCAAAATTCTGGCAAATTGAGCTTTGAAACTTCACTTGAGAACTGCTTTTTGTTCCTAGAAATCTCAAGATAGCCAGCACTGAGTAAATGTCCTTCAGTGACAGGAAATTTTATTCATAAAATAAGCAGGATTTAACCATAACAAGAAGCAGTTTGGATAAGTAATCTTAACTGCTTTTCAGCACTCATATCTTTGATGATTAATATAGTGAGAAGACAAAGATATTAAAACAAAGGCAAAGAGTGAGTCTTCAAAATCGAACCAGGCTTATTTGCAAAAAGCATTAAAACTGGAAACAAATTACAATTTTGTGAGGGCTGAAAGGAAACCAGGACAATGTTGTGAAAAAAACGAGCTAACTTCTGCAGCAGTCTATTAAAAAAAACTAATGTGTGTTTTTGGATGTAATTGTTATATCTGTTACTGTTCCAAGATCAGCTAAGGAGATTGGATAAAAAGCCATTTACTTCACTGGTTATTGTTATCTATATATGATTTCTAGAAAACAAAGGTATTTCAAATGAGGCCTAGACCTTCTCAGTTAAATACAAATGATCATAATATGTATTTTGGAAGGCAAAACTGTTTTAACTGTTGCAGGCACAAACACAATTTAAAACATCAAAGACAGACCTATTTTCCTATTTTGACTTCAGTGGCTTCGAATGTAAAAGAAAAAAAATAAGAACCATATTTATATTCATCAGATACTTTGATATAAACACACAAATCATAATAAAACATTGCAACCAGAAATGGAACTGGCAATGTTTAATAGCACTATGCATTCTCAAATTTTGTTCAATGGCTCAAAACCCCAATTATTTACATGCATGGTCTATTTACACATAAAATGATTTTCTGAATGCGTGAAATAATTATTTCAGGTAAAATAAAATATTGCTCACCAAACACATGTAATAACATAATTAAAAATAAAAATAACACAAACCCCCTCAAATCAGCCAGTTCAACTCAAACTGAAACAGAAAATATCCTTGGCTTCAAGTCCTTTCTTCTCTCTCTCCTTCAGCTCCACACGTGCTTCTCTCAGTTCTGATATGAGGATTTCCTTAACAACATCCTTTTGGAAAATGGAGAAAATCCAAAAAAGAATTAAGTATCAGTTTGAATAGTGGAAAATTAAAATCTTGGAAAAAGGAAAAGTGAATACAGGGGGGACAGAATCTTGAAAGTAGCCTCTTTTGAAGCTAGAACACCTTTCAAAAATATTTATTATCTTGAGTATTTTGCAAGTCATATCAATAGTGATAAAATTACATTTTATTTTAATATCAATGAACTCCATTCATTAGCAAGAAGCTGAAATCTTGCTTAAAAAGACAGCTCATGAAATTACAGTGTTTCAGTTCTGCTTTGGTCTGATCAAGGACCACATTTGGACATTTTAGTTATTTAAAAAGTGCACCCAGTATTATTGACAGAAGGAATTTAGGAAGACATATTCTATAAATCTTACATGCAAAGACGGTAAAATAGGATACATTTGAGTATGAAGATAATTACTATTTTACCAATTTTTGATATGGTAACTATGTGTGTATACCTAACTGACCTCTGTTTTGATTTCTAGAATGAATACAAACTGCAAAGTCAATGAATAAGCAGCTCTAGAAGTCACTGCAGAAAAAAATACACAAAGCAGCTCATTTTAGTACTATTTATTTTCATGAATAATGACGACCATGATGTTACAAAGGTATCTCTTCAGTTAAAATCTTTTGAGTCATATAAAATAACAATCATGACCATGATCAGGTCTCATCACCTGATGAAATAAATATTTGGAAAACTTGATATGTCTTATAAGTGAAGAAAGAGTTCTGTTTTCTTTGAAAAATACTTTTTAAATGTTTTATTTCTTATTTTCTAATATTATGTAAGTTTTAAAATAATTTGAATTTTAGTAGCTGTAATTCATATTTCATCTTGCCCTTGGAGTTGTGTGGGCTTATTGATATCGATCCAGCAGCTAGATAAAAAAAACAAACACACCCTGTCCTGGAGATTGAAATGCTACTATTTTTCAGGTCTGTTGACTGTATCTCTCAAACTTACAAAAGTTACTAATATACCAAGTAACAGCATGTGATGTTATGGTGAAAAGGGTTACTATTATAAATGTTAAGTGTTTCTTTCAAAATGCCATCTTTCATGTCATTATAAAAACACATGCAGATACTTTTCATCTGTCTTCAAAGGTAGAAATCATGGCAGGACCACTAGTTGACACATTTAG
Source organism: Falco naumanni (assembly GCF_017639655.2). Taxonomy (NCBI): domain Eukaryota; kingdom Metazoa; phylum Chordata; class Aves; order Falconiformes; family Falconidae; genus Falco; species Falco naumanni. Next base: position 48,908,165 of record NC_054058.1, on the reverse strand, counting down.
GCATTGTCTGACATCTTGTTTAGAGCTGAGGAAATGTTTAGTTCAAGAGCTTCGTCTATTGATAAAAGCAAGGAAGGGAAACTGTGAACAGCAGCAGGTCTTTGAATCTTGAAGCAGAACTGCTTCCTGGAAGCTCTACACCTGGATCAGATTTCTGGTTTTAAAAACTCTGTTGCACAGTCATATGTGGAACAATGTGCGACTGTGCTGATTTACTTTCCCAAGGGAGGCAGCTATAACAGGTCATGGGCTTTGCTCTGAGAACAAGACTTTTTAGAGCCATACCATTCTCCCACAATTTTACTGTGTGCTGTACCTACTGCCCATATATACTCAGAAGACACTGCAAGATCAGGTTTTCTCATAAACTGATTTTCTTAGTGAATTTTGACCATTGATCTCTGATATTTTCATGCACTGATACCTCCAGCTTCTTTTCCTTCTTGTTTTCTAAAAATATTTTCTAAAAATAGGTTTTACATTATTTGCATTTCCATTTTTTTTAGCTGTGTTATTTTGACAGGAAGGAATAACACTATCTTAAGGCAACTGACACTGAAAAAATATACAGTCACTCCTCATTTTATAAAAAGCTTATTTTATTTAAAATAATGATATTAGTTAGCTGTGCATTCATATATTATATGTATTCATATATGTTAGCATATATTTTGTTTCCACTAAAATATCTGATTAGAGAAATGAACTAGCATTGGATGGAATGATCATTTGTAAATAATAGTAAAAAGATCTTTGTGAAATAGCCCTCTACAAAGCAATGGGCTATACAGAGCCATGAATTCAAACCCCCATTCTACTGAAGTGAAAATATTGTTCATGTTCTGAGCAGTATAAACAAGCATATTTAACTGGCTTATTTCATTTTCATCCTAGACAGGTTCTTGTACTTGAACCACATAACTGCCAATGAACTGATGGAATGATTGTCAATGTCTGTATTTGTAGGGTGTGAACTTCATAAAAGTAGAATCAAAACAGCTTTAGCTTAAGGATAACCCTACTGTAATGCAGTAATTTGTCCTCCACTGCATCAGCCCAGAGAAGGCTCTTCACTTCTAGCTGTGACAGTTCCAAGTTGCAAACATCTGCTCTGAAAATCTGCAGCTCAAACAGAATGGTGACAGTAGATGAAAAGGTTATATGTTTCTTTGGAAGGCTTCAGAGGCACTAAAAAAAAAAAAAATGGCAGAGAGAGTCACAGAGCACATAAAACTAGCTATATTAGTTTAGGTAAAAAATACAAGCAGCTTGTCTGTATTAGCAGCTAGAAAATGACAAAGATAGGAGACTAGATTCAGGACATAGAGTAGTTTTCATGCATAGTCTATCCCACAACCATTTTGTCTTGGAGACTTTCTGAGCCACACATCACTTCTCTGTGTCATTGGAGTTCTCTGCCTTAAACACATCTAGTCCATCCTTGAACTAATTTAAACTCTTGGCTTTCTAGAGAGACAAAGCACTCCAAATCATTACTGCATATGGAAGGTGGAATGATTACTTTTTATGTTTAATTATTTCTGATAACATCATTTGATGCACTTACTTTTTTGCACTTCAGTCTTCTACAACCCCATTGACTTTGTAGACCCGTGTCATATCTCCCTTGATTGCTTTTTATTTAGACTTAATACTCCTGGTCTATTTGGTGGTTTCCTGGATGCAAGAAGGTTCATGCTTGTGATTGATGTAGAGATGTTCTTGAACCTTACCTTTCAACTTGCCATTGTATCTCTGAGAATTAGAATTCTTGTACTTAGGATAAGGTACTTAGAATTCTTGGAAGGTCAGGCAGTGAGGATGTCTGACATGAGTCTGCCTGTGAAAAAGGGACTGTCTGCAATGAGGACACCAACTGTTTGGATTTAAGCTGATGGCAAATTCATGGGAATGAGCTGCAGTAAATGGATATGCCACTGGCTCTCCTATAAGCAATCTGAGCTGATTAGCTGGAATACTGAACACAGGAGTTTGTTTCTTTTGGAGCCATGTGTGGTAGACCTACTCCCAGGTCAATCAGAAGGGCCCTGAACCTGTTGGGGAGCTTTCAGAAGAGTGATCTTTTTATATAGTGGATTTTTTTTTTTTAGAGATATAATTAATAGCAATCACTTCAACAACATTGGACAGTTACTTTTTAAAGCTTGATTTGGTTAGAATTATGTTTTATTTAGCCTTATGAGGTTGGGAAACCATCTATGATTTGATATGAAAATCAGGGTTCTTCTTTGGGGAGAAGGAGAAATAATAATCTTTCCAGACTACAACTTAACATCTAGCTCCTGCTGTTGTTTTGTATCTTGTTAGGCTCCATGGGAAATTCATCTATAACAAAATACTTTAGCATTTCACATTTACACAAACATTACCTGACAGAACATTCAGGAATTATGCATTTGTAGGAAGTTTCCCCCTTCTTTATTTCTCAGTCTGCCCTGGGAGAAGATATCAACGTCTCTTAATAAAATAACCATGCTGAGTAGAACATACAGTTGACACTTTTTTTATTGGCACTCTAAAGTAGTCTAGTATAATAGAAATATCTTATAATAATAAGAGTTATAATATTGAAGTGGTGTAGGATTTTTTATTCCAGAGAGAATTTCTTCAGTGTTTCATGTGAGTGTAGAGGCAATTATTTATTCAAGGTCTCATAAACTACATATTGCAGATCCAAACTAAGTAATTTGTGAGGTGGCTTTCCATCTGGAACATCACTGGTCCTGCCACCCCATTTTGAGGTATGAAATCTGGGCTGTGTACACAGTATCTAATAGATACTCATTATATGTGTCTGTATACTGAGGGTTTTGAGGAAGTGTCTAGCTCTATAGATTAACCTATATTAGTAATCACAGCAACTTTTGATATAGTCTTTTTACTAGTATTTTCACTGTTATCTTCTAAACCAGTTCAAAAGATTCAGAACAATGGGAATTCAGGCCCTTTAACTAAGAAGAAGTGAGCTCAATATGGAATTATTTTGGATTAATACACCTTCCTAATTAGCCCAGCAGATGATCTGTTTTAAACTAGTACACTTCATCAAAGCAAAAGACAAGCTTGGTGGTTATGGTATTATAAACAGTGTAGTCTTTAGCTGAGTCTGCTAGTGACACGAAAAAAAACTGCTTTGCAAAAAATATTAAGAAACTAAGCTTCACAACCCTGTTATTTGACTTTGTTAGGAAAAATAAAAATTACTACGGTCATTAGCCTAGAACGATTAAAGTGATTTCTCAACTGCCACAACTTACACTATTTTGAAATATGCTATGAGTGAAGTTGTGTGTGATGCTTTGCATAGTTTTGATTAAATTGCAGTAAGATATTGGAATCAGCAATTATTACTACTTGTTGTAAAGTCTAACACTTTGTGAGAGATACTTATTTGCATAGTAGAGGAAGGTTCAACACTTGTAGCTCTGTAGTAATTGTGCTGTTCCCATTGCTATTAATGGACCACAACTTTGTGCTAGGTTAGCTATATAAGGCCTGAGGACTTGCCTGGCCTTGTCTGGTCTTATTTTAGCTATTAGCTGAAGCAGAAAATTATGTAGCAGTTAGGTGATGAGAGTTTAACTTGCTTTCGCTATCTTTATTTTAGCTTTATACAACTAGATACTTTTAGCCTGAATAAATTATACCATATACTGTAAATATCTAAAAAATCCAAAGTTTTCAGTCTAACTACTGTTAAGACACAGCTCTCGGAATAGCCATCACAGTTTTCCTCTGAGCAGATGCCTTCAAGTCAATGAATATTTCTCCTGTTCATAAGAATAATTTTGGTTTACAGGACAGTTTGCTATGAAAGGTGCACAGCTGAAGCTGTTGTGATGGTTGAATTTTGCCAGAGCACATCTGTTCACCAGACATGGTTGATAGTGCTTTGAACCATGAGTGTTGCTGAAATTAAATTGCAAAACTGCACAGCTGCTGGCACGCCCTGCCAAAAACACTGCAGAGTGGGAACAGTGGGTCTTCTGGGCAAATCTGACTTTTTCTGATCCAATCCTTCCCTTTCTCACCTCATATTTGAGAAATTTTTCTCCTGAGTCCTTGAGGCAGCTGCAAGTTGCTACAACGTATTGGAATTCCCTGCTACTGAGGAGAGAAATAGAAGACAACAGGGTTCCTGTGGGAGAAGGGCAGGTGACAATGGGCAAAGCTAGAGTTTACTTTAATAAATTTTCACAGCCATGAAGGAGTGAGTGGGAGGGAAGGAAATAATTGCCTTTGCTCTGAGCAGATGGGTTAAATCACTTTGCCTTGCTCTCACATTTCTCAGCTAGGAGAACAAAATCCTGGGCAGCACTGACAGCCTTGTAGTGCCATCTCTAGCCAAAACACACAATGAGGGATATTTGCTGCATGCACAGGACACACTATGCCCAAAGCAAATAAATAAATAAATAATAAAAAAATATCTGCACACACACATACCCCGCCCCAGGCACACACAGTAATGAGCATTTCCTGGTGAGATCTGTGAGGAAGGACTGGTGATATAGGACACCTGAGGCAGATTAAATGACTGAGCAGGAAGGAGGTTATAGGCATATTCTGACCTCTTGTCTTATAGATTTAAAAAACAAAACAAAACAATACCACCACTTATTTAGGACAAAGGTCATTTCAGTTTTCATGAGATTTCCCTGTTCGGCTGTTCCCAAAGCACTGCATGCCAGCCAGTAATCCAGGACAGACACAGATGTGTTGGCAAGCAGCCTGAGCTTGTAGACCAGAGGTTCTCACACAGGCTTCTTCCTCTGCCCTTGTGCAGCTGTTACCCACATCAGGCAATCTTGTACCACTGCCATGGCCTGAAAAGTGAACACCTGCTTGCTCTCTGGCCACAGAGGACTTGGGATCAGTGAGCTGTCCCCTTTTAGCTCTCATTAATTCTTTGCTCTTAAGAAACTGATAAGAAGTGTAAATAAAACAGCTATAGTACAAATTGTCTACCAAGCAGTTGGTTTTTTGATGTGTGAAAACTTCACCTGCAGAAGAAGCTTCTCTATCTTTTAGTTTTTGGAGAGACAAATACACTTTACGTCATTCATTTTCTTCCTGACTATTCCTTTAAGTGGTATACATCACACCCTTCACTCTGGACAGGTTACCTACCTCTCTCTGCAGCACAAGGGTACAGGGCATTTGGACCTAGTCATAGGTATAGTAGGGCTTTAAGAACATAGAGTATCTCACAAAGTATATCCCAGGCCAGGTCTTCAAATCTGCAGAAACCATCTCCTTTAGCAGGAACAGATCACCAATTCTTTAAAATTATATTTCTGGCCCTAATAATTGAGAACCCTATAATCCATGATATTTTGATGAGGTTTTGTTTTGCAGAGAAGTGTCGTCTTAGTTTTTTCTTCATTTTAAGAATTTATATTAATCAGTAATTGCTATTGAGCACTAATATATTAACCCTTTTCTGTTTCCTTCAACTTCTTGCCTTCTGGGAGGAAAAAAAAAAAAAAGAGAGAAAGAAAAGCTTGTAGCAAAAATTTTTAGCATTTACATTGATCCTCTCCTCCTCTCTTTGTAATGTAATGGACAGCACAGGAACTCTGGTACTGAGAGGTGATTTCTCTAGCTTTAGAAAGCTGAAATCAACTCTGGTCACTGGATAACAAAATCCTCCTGGACCTGCAGCTACAACACTGTGGAGTGTTTTGCACAGTTCTCAGCCTTATCTATGGCAACTCTCTTTTACTCCTTGTACTTCTACGTGAGGCCCTCTGATCAAGGTATGGCATGATTAAAAGCTGTCCAGTGCATAGTAAGGCATCCTGGAAGTATTCCTGCATGCAGCTGTGTTATGATACATCATTATGAGATACAGAACCGACCAAAACACCTTTTCTCGACACTGGTAATTTTATGGCTATGACTACACCTCCCTTTATATTTGTTAGTAAAGTGAGCTGTGAAGCTAAAGCAGATTACAGTAGAACAGGTATCTTCAGCTTTCTCACCACACAAGTGACCCTGGGAGTACATGACTGACAGACGTCATGTAACTTCTGCATGCTAAGCATCTCTAGAGAAGGCCCTTCTACTAAAGTATATCTGAACCTGACTTTAAATTGTGACAGCAGAGGCTGTGAATTAAGCTTTTACTTATTATGGCTAGATCATCTCTGCACATAAGCAGAAGGTTTATAAACTGCCCTGAAATAATAACTAAACTGAAATGGGTAATGACAGTCAATAACCTTGACACAGAACTCAAACCTAAACTGGCAGTTTGAGTATGATCTTACTAGAGGGTTTCCTTTTTACAGAATTGTTTAAAAAGAATGCTGTTTTGATGATCTCAAGCCTTGCTATTCACACGTGTAAAGTTTTCTGTGATGCAGAAAACATCCCAGTAACTTTAATTTCAACAAGCCGTTCTTGTCTTTTGTTTCCTTGAAAACAGGGGAGGAAAGGACTGTTATAGTAATCATAGTTTTAAGATGGTGAATATAATAATCTATACATGGTGCCAAAGTATGGACCGTGATTTTGAACTTTGTTGTGGTATAGAATGAAAACCTTTCAAAATCACTGAAATTACTTTCAAAATGCACCTTGGTTATGACAGCAAATGGAAAACTCTTAAACTATAGAAGCTGTTTTTCTGTGATGAGAAATGCATAGAGTTACCCTGGATACACTTTTGAGTTTAAATAAAAGGTAACAAGGGCATTCTTTTCTCCTCTGGGAAGAAAACAAACTATATCTATCTGCCACAGAATTAACACAGAACTGGCCTGTGATTTTGGCTGCTTCTTTCAGCAGCTGAGACCCTTTTCCTTTCACTAGAGTTGTTTCTTGTCTCCTTTCCCACATATCAATTATAACTTCCTGCACTCAAACATGTTGTCGACTTGCCTAATGCTTTTCTGAGTAGCTACCCAGTAGGGATACCTGTTTTGAACATTTCAGCTGCTAAAGTTCTGGGAGTAACTCAAAATACAACTGGAGTTTGTAGCCATGCTATTGTCCTAAACGAAGACATTGAAATACAGTGGAATTTCAAATATATGTGAGTGAACAAAAGAGAATAAGGTGGAATTCTCCAGATACTTATACTGCACAGGCTGTGTTAGATTACAAGTATGCTGTGAATAACAACTTTTACATGTGTACTGCACTAAATTTTAATGTTCAGCCTTGATAACTTCATCTGTTTCTGCCATGCAGAAAACCAGTAAAGAGAAAAAATAAAAAAAATATTATTTGAAAGTGTCATCTTCTTCTTGCTGTGTATGTGGCAATAAACCAGGACTTATTCTGATGGCATTATCAGCCATAAGCATTACGAATTGACATATTTCCTAGTTTGCTCAGCATTTTCGTGAACTTTAACATACTGCACATTGACATTCAACCACTATAAAAATACTTTCATTACAAGACATTTCCTTGTGCCTTCAGTCATGTAGAAATCTAACAAAAAACAATCTACAGACTTAAGCTTTGTTTTGAAATGTCAGTTTCTATTCATAAACATCAATAGAAAGTATTTGTCCTAATAAAATCTAGAAGCAACAGAAAATAAGCCAATCTGCGCTTCAGGATGTTATCATCAAGAAATGATCACTTAACAAACACAATGAACACACGGAATACTGTAGGTTTGCTTTTCATTTTAAGAGGTGCTTAGTGTACTTTGAGCTAAACCTTTGCTGTTTCTATAGACTCATAGGAATTGTTCATATGTAAAAAATGCATTACATTATTTAGGCTAATCAATACAGCAAACCTCTAAGCAGACCTCATAGTCTTGGCCTTCTCCCATCTAATAAAGAGTTCTGTTTCACCATTCATGGTGTCACAGCAAATTCAGTTTTTATTAACTTTATGGTGGAAGAAGAGTTTTGAAACAAAACAGAAATTTCTATGTTCAGTTTAGATGTTGGGATTTACTCTATAGCCAGATGTCTTGAACTGGTGTAGTAACAAGCTGAGTTGTCAAGAGAGTTTATGTCGCAATTACAAGACTTTTTAAAACAATGAGCTGATGACTACGTCTAAATCTGATACTTACTAAGGTAACAGTTGTTGTTAAATTAAAAGGCATACTTATTAAAAAAATGTTTATTAGTTCACCTTCTAAAATAAGCTTTAATTTTAAGCAAGAAAAGGTAAGAGTGACCATTTTACATTGCCGCCTTCTTGAGGACACTAACAAGTAAAAAGTACAATCAAATTCCATGAAATGGAAGGGGGTTGCCTTTTAAAAATATTTTAATTACTAACAAACAAACACTGATTTCACAGGCTAGAGAGTTATGTCAAGAATATAAATCATTAAATTATTGTGCTAGCACAATGTACAGCAAGAAAGTGAACAAGATGATGCTAACCAGAACACTGTCCTGTAATGAATCTATGTAAATAACCAGGTTCCTGTGGAGGGAATGGGCATGGAAGTAAAAAATGGGACAACAGTTCAGCTGGGTAGGCCAGAAAGAACTGTGCTGGGAGTGGGGATGTGGAGGACAGAAACAAATAGGAATGGGGCCATCACTATGTCTTCAGTAAATCTTTTTTCTTTTATGGTCAACATTTTGTTTCAAAGCACCTTCTTTTCTCATGCTTCTGCTTCAAAGGGAGATGTTAACCAGCTACTGCTGTCACCTGTTTCTGTAGTTCAGACAGCAGAAATCTCTGCAGTAGGTCAGAAGCAGGAAGAATTTTTAGCTATAAAGAGAGTGCCTCATAGGGGCCTAACCCTTGCAGCACCTAAATGTATAAATAGAACAAGAAGCAGAACCCCTGACTCCCAGTGGGCCGTCTTCACTACAGACACGCATACTGTTGCTTGCTTGTCTAACCCTGGTAGTTTTGTAAATGCTTCTCTCTGAGACATTTAGTAGAGCATACTATGATAAAATCATGATGAAGACTGGGTTGGGAGACATACAAGCTTGAAATCCCACAAGATAAAGAAGGCCAAGACTTGAAGTCTGCCTGGATGTCAAGCTCCTTTATAAATAATAGACAGCACCATTGTCTTTACCACCATTTTCACCACACAGGATTTGGTGCTGCTCAAGTTCATCCAAGAATTTTAGTTTTTCCCTGCCTTCAGGACATAATGCAGGGGAAACTTGACAGACTGACAGATTTCACTCACATTCCTGCTGCAGGCAGGAATAAAACTGGAAATTAAGTCGAACCATCATATTAAAACTTTTTATTATTATTATTATCTTTTATGATTGTTGGAGTTTTAAAATTTGTTTTCTATGATGGTTAGCTGTCTGTCAACAGAGAAGCCCAGGTTTTGAACCCTGAGCCTAGAGTCCTGTGTAAAGTCCCTGCTAGGTTCCTTAGACTGAGGTGCTGCAGTGCCTTAATTAGTGCTAAACACCCAGAAAAGCATCTAAATAGATCGCTTTTGAAAAATAATAGAATTAAACAAATTTGCATGATAAAAAGAGCTACAGAAATCTACCAAAATAATGTTTAACTTCACAAAGAAAACCTACAGATGTATATCAATAAAATAGTTACAATGATAGTCAGAAAGACACCTAAGAGAGCTAATATGTGTAAATTCTCTCAGGCAGGCAGTATAGAAAATTAAAAACCATATGTGAGACAAAGTCTCTATAGAATATCTGTCTAAAAGGCTAAAAAGGTCTAGTAAACAGCTGAGTACAGGGTATTATTATAATTTAAAAAAAAGAAGAAGAAGAAGAAAAGAAGTCATTCAAAAGATAAAAGTTTGATCCAAATGAAGAAAATAGGAGAGAGGAAGATATATGATGGTGAGTTAAACACTGCAGGTTTGAAATTTTTTTAGGACCAACTTACTAACAACATTTAAACTTCTAATAGAATTTTTTTTAAGTGCAGTGAAATCATGAAGGCTGCCAAAGAATTGACAAGGGTCCAAAGATGATTCAGGTGCTAAAGAAACACTTAAGGAAGAAATGACCATAGTAGAACAGCTAAAACATATTGTACTTGTGTTCTCTTAATGTGTCTCCATAATGGTTTTTCATTTCTTTTTATGAGGGAGCTGTCTAAGGAACTGTCTCAAATTGAAGTCTCAGTAAATGGCTATTGAGATAAACCAATAAAGAGATTAATAAGAAATTGACATGAAGAGATGATATCCAGACAGGAACTCTAACAGTAATCAAATATGAAATTGCTAACTACCAGCTAAAATCAGCAGGATGGAAAGGATCAAATAGGATATCAATTTTAAAATAATCCAGGAGAGAACTAGAAAATGAACTGGTAAACCTGATTTAACTTCAGACAAACTGTGAAGATTGGAACTGTCATGGGGGGAAAAGAAAGAGAGAGCAGCATGGGAAAGGAGGAAGAATCAATGCAGGTTCTATAGAGAGCAGTCTTTCCATCCAAAATCAATATAGTCCTGTAAAAAAGTAAATGGCTACTTTGGGAGCGTTCCCAGACAATGGAACTTGATTCTATTTACCAATAAATTGTTAGAGCACTCTGTGGCAGGCTTTTGACTCATGCCAACTATCACTGGCCTCCAAACAATTTAGGACCTAATGCAATCCGGAGACCATTCTCAACATGCAACCACCTGTTTTGTAGAATATGAAACAGACTGCACCCTGCAGTTCAAGTGCCAGAGAGCAGTTGTAGACATATTAAATGTGTTGATATTAATGCATCCTTAGAGTTTGAAGATAATGAAGATCCAGTTGCTGGAACATACATGCATTTCCAGGGTTTTAGTAAGAACTGTTATCAAAGATTCCTAAAGAAATTAAGCCATCTTAGGGGAATCCAAAAATGAAAATCTATACATGGAGACAATAGAAAGACAGGAGAAGGGAACTGCTTCTAGCTGAACATACATGATGACAAAATTTAACTTCACTGCAACTCATGTAGAAAATATTTGGTGTTGTTCAGGATAGTTTAATCAGAGAAAATGAAAAAAAAAAAAAAAAAAAAAAAAATCCTAGTCCCTGAGAGCAGCCAAAAAGGCAGGAAAACTGTTTGATGTTACTGTAAATCGTAGAATCATAGATTCATTTAGGTTGGAAAAGACCTTTAAGATCATTGGGTCCAACCCTTAACCTAGCACCGCCAAGTCCACCACTAACCCATGTCCCTAAGCACTGTATCTACATGTCTTTTTATATACCTCCAGGGATGGAGACTAAACAAATCTATGATTCTCTATTTGGTTTCCTGTGGTTATAGTAACAGTCATTCAAAATATGTTTAGTTTCTTTTAAAAGTTACCAACATAGCTTTTATTGACTGAATTAAAAGCACAGGACTAGATAATTGTTTATTCTTCTGCTTTTTAAGATAAGAGATGTAGCATCCCACTCATACATCTTGTTACATTCCATTACTTTCTTGATCTATCAGCCATTTTTTGTGTAGGTACATAGGAATATTTAAATCTCTTTTATCACTTCTGTCATCTTTCAGTTGATTACTAAAATGTCATCGTAAATGCTGAAAGTTAATAACCCCAGGACAGAAAAAATTTCATTTGCAACACTTACACAAGTTGCATTTTGTTTTCTTATTTCCTTTTATCACTTTTCTGAACCTGAGGACTATTTCCTTTACTTCCTTCCTTGTGTTTTCATCTTACTGTAACAATGACTTTCTTGCTTCACTACTACATCTTTAACTTATTGGAGCATGCTGAATCTCTAATCCAATTCAATAGTGAGTCTTGTTCTCAGAAATATTTTATTAGCAGTAGACCTTGCACTATTTTGTCTAATTAGTTGATGGTGCCACTCTTCCTCAAGCACATAAGTTGCCTTCACTTCATCTTCCTGGAAGCAGCTTCTGACTTTTTTTATCAAGTACACCACTGTAATAAAGTAATAGTTGTTTCCAAAAACCACAGGCAGAAGTGAGAAAAATGGAAACTAAATAGACTAAATGGAAATATCTCTCAGCCATGAAAGACAATGCAAGACTTTTCAAAGGGCGTATTTCACATCATTACCCTCATCTCACCATATCCATATGTCACATGTTCCTTAAGAATTAGCTCTAAAGCTTTCAGATATTAACAGTTTGACTTATTCTTTAATGATACGCAATGAAATTGCCTTGGCTATTTCACAGCTAAGAAACTTTGGGCTGATATCTTCTCTACTAATAACTTGTGCCTTCATAAGACATTGCATAAAGGGCATATTTGGCCCATCCTGGCTTTCTTCTCCTGGACATGACACCTGCAATTTTACTAGAATTCAATGAATCAAGCTAAGGCACCTACAAACTGCCTTGTAACAACAGCTCTTATAATGAGAACAGAAGCATATTTTGCAGTGATAAAAAATGACAGACCAATTACAGTGAGCCTTAACTGTTATAGGTAAATTACACACAACAGATTTTATTAGTTCTAAACTAATGATTGTTATCACCCAGTCCTTTTATTATCTCATGTCTGCTAAACTATCATTCTTCAGTTGATTAACACCTCCTAACTTTAATAGACAACTATAATATAAAACATAACAGCAGTAACAACAATTGTACTATAAATGCAAATCTACTATGAATACAAGATGCTAAATCCATTACTTATACAATGTTTCAGTATTAAAAAGAATCAGAGACTCACTCCATGATATACCAAAGCACTAGAGCAATTGTTATTTTATTTCTGTTGTAAAAATAATTTAATCTTAGAAAATATAGCAAGTTGTCCAGGTCTGTGTCTTCTCAGGTTTTGAGTATCTTGAGAGATTCAAATTCCACAAACTCTCTGGGCAGCCTCTTCCAGTGTTAGATTTGTTTATTCTTATGTTATGAAATTTTCTGGTTTCCAACTTGTGGCCATTACCTCTTGTCCTGTCAGTGGGCATCATTGAGAAGAATCTGGCTCCCACTTCTTCATTCCTTTCCATTAGATATTTATAAACATTGATAAGATCTGCACCTCTTTGCCACACCCCCAAACCTTTTTTTCTCCAAACTGAACTGTCCCATCTCTCTCATACTTTCCTTGTATGAAAAATGCTCCAGTCCCTTAACCAACTTTGTGGTCCTGTACTGAACTCTCTCCAGTATGTCTATGACTCTCTTCTGCTGGACAGTCCAGAACTGGGCATATTCATTAGTGCTGAGCAGAGGAGAAGTGTCACCTCCCTCAACCGGATGGCAAAGCTTTTCATATTTCTGCCCAGGATGCTGTTGTCTTTCTTTGCTGTTGTGGTAGACTTCTGGTTCATGGTCAAATTGTTGTCCACCAGGACTACTAGATTCTTTTTTGCGAAGCTTTTTTGCAGATGGTCAGTCTCCAACACTTACTGCTGTGTGGATTTATTCCTCTCCAGGTACAGGACTTGGCATTTCCCTTTATTCACTTTTGTGGGGTTCCTCTTGGCCCATTTCTTCAGCCTGTTGAGGTCCTTCTGAATGGCAGTGCAACCCTTCATTCTTTCAGCCACTCCTTGGCATTTTGTATCATCTGCAAACCTGCTGAAGGTGAATGAAAAGGTAGATTTTAAAATATGAGAAACTTAGTGATTTGGCAAGGGTCTCCTGAAAGTTTATACTCTCTTTGAGTCTTAATGAGGTAGACGTGATTTGAGAAAATCTGTTGCTGGGAGCTTAGATCCTTTTATAACTGCAATCCAAATGATCCACTGCTTAACAAAGGCCAGGACATAATTTTAGAATCCTTCTAATACCACTTCATGCTCTCAGAGAAATTTCTCTCTCAACTCCTAAAAGTAGGATTCAGTTTCCCAGACAAATACTCATTTTCTGTTTTCAGATGTCCAGTTGTCCAGCATATTCTCACAAGGCTACAGAGATGTACACAGCATCAGCTACAAAAGATCAGCACACTTTTAGAAAGACAAACAGAAATCAATTTGAACACTCCAGCATATCTAATTTGGCACTAAATACAAATACACAGGCAATTAAAACCCATATTAGGCATCCAAAGTATCTCAGACTTTATGGTAGGCTAGCTGATATTTTCTCGATCAGACTTGAACTAAGCTCTACTTAATTGATTTGCTGAATGCCAGTCTTATATTTTGGAATGGAATCTGAAGCCCTTAAGATTCCTATAGAAAAAAAAAAACCAAAATATATTTAGAATCTCAACATGATGTCTTATGAAACAATTCAAGGAATATAACCTTCAGCTTGGAAAAAGGGATCTGAGTTTTAATCGTCAAATGTCTTTAGGTAAGATGGAGTAAGCAGAAACTAGATGACTTCTTCAGTTACTGGGTTATATTGGTATGTTCCTTTTTGTGATTTTTCTCTTACTGAATCCCAAATTCTGTCCTGGGACCCTGGTGTAAAGAGGAAAGTGATAAAATGGGTAAGTATTTAATACTGTGAATCAAATTCATTTATATAGTTGTACACAAGACTTTCTTCTGGGAGTTAAACGTATAAACTGAATTTCCTTTATAGTAAGAAGGGCATTAAAGCCAAGTCTACCTCACTCTCTGGATAAGTGCATATAACGAGAAATGCAAGGAATAGGGCTTTCTGAAGGAGAGTGAGAAAGTTTTTCTCTATGTGGTAGGTTGTTCATGGCTGGCGATCAGGTGCCCACCAAGCCACTCTATCACTCCTCCTCCATCAACAGCACAGGGGAAGAAAATACAATGATAAGCTCATGGGCTGAGAGACCAATTACTGTCAGAGGCAAAACAGACAGGCAAAAATAATTGACCTAGGAAAATGAATTTAATTTATTGCCAATTATTTATAAACAGAGTAAGATAGTGAGAAATAAGAACAAAACTAAAAACACTTTCCTCCCACCCTTCCCTTCTTCCTGGGCTCAACTTCATTCCTAACTCTTCTACCACCTCCCCCGAGCAGTGCAGGGGGATGGGGAAGGGGGGTTATGATCAGGTCACAGCACACTGATTCTTCTGCTCCCTCCCCCTCATGCTTTTCCCTTGCTCCATCATGGAGCCACTCCTATGGGGTACAGTTCTTCATGAACTGCTCTAACATTGGGTCTTCTGCAAAAACTGTTCCAGCATAGCTCCTTTTCACAGGGTGCAGCCCTTCAGGCACAGACGGCTCCAGCCCGGGCTCCTCTCCCCACGGGGACACAGGCCCTGCCAGGACCCTGCCCCAGCACGGGCTGCCCACGGGGTCACAGCCCCCTTCGGGCACCCCCTGCTGCGGCGTGGGGTCCCCAGGGGCTGCAGGTGGGGACCTGCCCCACCGTTACCCTCCATGGGCTGAGGGGCACAGCCTGCCTCACCAGGGGCTTCCCCAGGGGCTGCCGGGGAACCTCTGCTCCGGGCCTGGAGCCCCCCCTGCCCCTCCGTCTGCACCGGCCTGGGGGGCTGCAGGGACGCTCCGCTCACACAGCCTCACTCCTGTCTCCCAGCTGCTATGCAATGTATTTTACCCTTTCTTAAATATGTTATCACAAAGGCGCTACCACCATCACTGATGGGCTTAATTTGGCCAGCAGTGGGTCTGTCTTGGAGGCACTTGGAACTGGCTTTATCTGACACCAAGGCAGCTTCTGGTGTCTTTTCTTATAAGTCATCCCTGCAACCTATCCTGCTGTCAAAAATTTGTCATGTAAATCCGATCGACTCTGTTTATGCAAATCCCTATGTAGAATTCTGTGCCTGCTTTTATATCAAAGATCTTAAAACACTCCCGTTAAAAAAATAATACTAATTTCCATAGTATGGGTCATATGTTTGGCCTAAACTACACGGTTCTCTAACGCCCTTGTAGGAACAGAAATTTAACTTTTTATGTAATGTAGGGCACAAATGTATTTCATCTTACCAAAGTAATAGATTTTTGTTGGTACTGGTAAAGAAACGAATCAAGTGAGATGAGTCTTATGATACAGTCTTGAACATTGTTCATAAGTGTATATTGCCCCTAGAGCAAATTATCTATTGATTGTCACAGGGAAACAAACCATATCTGAAGAAAAATGAGCCCCAGCATTCTAGTCTTATACGGGCTATCTCGTCTGTTCATACAGAGCCTGTTCTTCATACCTTCCAGGCTGCAAGATGTGGTCTGTCATATTTATTGCACACCTTAACAATAAAAATGTTTGTTATTAAAGCAAACCATAAAGCAGATGTATGAAGCCTAGAGAGAGAGCAAGCACATTTTATGGTATTACTTTGAACGCATTCTCTGGAAATTAATCAAGTTGGAAAGTCATTTGAATACTGTTCATAGTAAGTCTCTAAACCAGCAACATGAAAATGCATCTTATTTTCATTTCAGTTGTAATAACTTCAGTGTAATTCTGTTAACCTTGCTGTATTTCAGGATAACTAAATTAGCAGTTCATTTACATACATAATTTATTTGTTTATATTTGAATATTGCTCTTGCCACATTATATATTAATGAAATAGTAAGCTAAGGAGCATCTTAAGGACTTTGTCTACTGTATACATTTCTTTCAGAGAAAATAATCACCTTATTAATACCGTGTGTGTATCAGGGCCACACATATACTTTGGTTTGAAATTCAGCACTAGCAGTCTCCAAACCTTGAGGGAAACCATGTTTGAGTGGTAACTATAACCAAAGTGTCAGGACAACTGCAAATGCAAGTGCAGCTACAAATACATCTAGTTAAAATGTCTGAAGTTCCAATGTGTTTTTGCCTATGTGATACATATCTTCTAGCTATACACCTTAATAGAGTATTTCTGAATCTTACTTGCATGAGGTCATTTGAAGAAATACATTTCTATCTTTAAGTTCAAGTGAATGGGATTTTAAATCTGAATATGTGAGCAGAGAGACCAGCAGTATAAAAAAACTTTTGCCCCAGAAATTTTGTGAAATCCTCAGGCCATTTACCCATGTCTGGTTTCAGAGACAAAAAAGGCAGAAGGGTGACCAGAACGGGTCCAGCTAACACTAGCTGTGCAGTTACTTTGTCAGTGATGTGGTGATGACAAAGAAATTACACAGAAGTAAATTAAATACAATTGGTTGCTTCTTGGACATAGACACTGATTGTAAAAGTAGTCAGGTGTGATTAGTGAGGCTGTTGAAGAGACAATTAAATGAACCAAATAGAGACTTGACTGATCATTTACAATGAGGACACCTTCAATTATATTAAAACCCACCCAAATAAAAACTGTCATAAAATCAGAAGCCAAATTACTCAACCAGAGAAGATATAAAGCAAGAGATTTGATCAAATCCATTTGTCTTATGTATGGTGATGGAAGTATTAAATGTATTTGCAGAGTTCACTCAGAATGGAAATAAACTGAGGCAGAGGAGGAAGAGGAAGAATTAATGCTCATATTTACAACCCTTCAGAGCTAAAAAGGGCACTACGATTTTGTCATGTCTCATGGGCTGAAGAATGCCTCTCAAACCTGAGTCAGAGGACCTGTTTACCAATACACACAAGTTTTGCTTTAGCTATTCCAAGCCATATTAAAGCTACAATCTTCACTAATAAGCCATATCAGCATTAATTATCATCACTACTAGGAGTTTTTGTCTTATTTAAAGTTGAATTTTCTAAAATTCTTTTCCAACTACTGACTTTTTATCCCTTTCTCAGTAAATATCAAAGGCCTTCCTCTTTCCATCACAACTTTTGCTCTTTATTTAAACACCCACAGTCTTATCCAGTCAACTTCTTCGACCCCTTTTCTCATAAATTACTGCATTAACTTATTAAGTTATGCAGCCAAAGTATTTCTCCCAGCTCTGTGGATCATTTTAGAACTACTTTGAATTTTTGCTAATAATTTGTTGAGGAGTGGATACATAAGAGTACATGGTGTTCCCTCAAAAGACTTACTGACACTGTGGACCAAGATAATTTCACTTTTGTAGGATTTTCTCTGGCAAGTTTTACCAAGGATTGCACTAAGATTACATAATGAGACAATCATCTAGCATAATCACTAAATTCTCCTTTGACTCACTCCTATCCAGTTGTGTAATTATAGACTCTTACTTGCTCCTTTATACAACCAAATAGGGCATTTTTTAAAAGAAAGGGAAGTAACCATTTCTTCAAGAGCTTTAACCACTTCTGTAGCTTTGTTGCACCTCATCATTTATTGAACCTGCAATCTGTTATCTATACATTCAACCATAATGATTTCAGTATCATTGTCTATATTATTTATAGAAAAGATTTACTGAATGCAGTAGAGAGCACTTAACTGGAACTACTTATGTATAGCTCCCTTGTAACAACTACAGCTTTAGATATCCTTCAATCCTTCAAAAAGTTATTTTAAAGATATATTATTTATACTGTCCTAATTTCAAATACCATAAGTTTAAAACAAGTGCCACTTTGTGCTAGGTCAGACACCCTAGAGATGCTGAAATATTCTACACCACAATAGAAGCCTTTATTAACCAGATCTATATTGCTTAGAAAGGGGACAGCAAATCTCTTGCATGATATTTAAGCCTTTCAGAACTGGCACAGTAGATGGTAATTTCAGTCTCTAAATATTTTTTGGCAGAGTCCCAGATTAATCATGTAATTAAATTCCTTGGGCTTGACATCAGGCTGTCCCCACTCTTAAATTCATGTTGTTTCCAATATTTTTTCAGTACTGGAAAAAAATTACTAGTGCCCTAATCCTTTGAAAATCTCTATTTTTTTCAAGACTTACTAAAAGCAATAAAAAATATTTAAATAATTTCCAGACTAAAGCTTTTAAGACTTTTGGGAGTACATTTTCTGGGATCACCAGATTTTAAAATTATCATAATGTGGTTGTGTTCCCTCATGGTCTTTTTTTCAATGTACAATACTTTGAGGCATGCTTCTGAGGTCCAGGTCAGAAAAGTTCAGTATTTTCTAGATTAGCTTGTCTTGATTATTTGATCATCTATGATTTACACCTGGGGAAAAATGTTGAAAAACCCAATTATGTTGAAGATCAAACATGCACTAATATGGAACAGTATGGATTCCAGATGTGATGAACTCAGAGAAAAAAAGAAACAAGTCTGTTGCTGTCTTGGTCTGCAAACTCACCACAGAATGTTCTCTTGCATGGTGATCAACTTCATGAATTTGTCTTTTCAAATTAACTGTTGTCTTAAGCCATGTAACAACACAGACTGCAGTTCCAGATCCTGTTTTTTTGCTTCAAGCTCATGTGCATTTCTGACCACTTCCCGCTTTCCAGAGGAAACAATATACTGTAACCCAGTTGCTTTTCTCTTGTGAGAGAAGATACAGGGGGAGAGAGGTATCGCTTCAGGGTGAGGTGCCCAGCTGCTGCAAGTATGTTCCTTTCTTTGGTAAGTTTATGTGTGAGCAAGCAATTCAAACAAGTTACCACACTTCAGTGAATTGTATGAGCTGCAATAGTCATCTATGCGTGCACCTATCTCACTCTACTTGTGAAAAAATGTACGAGCTTAGGCTACTCTCTCATTGTATTTGAAAAGTTGTTAAAGTTTGAAGTTAAGCTATGTGCTATAGTTTATCAGGCCAGAAATACATGCCTGCATGATCAATGGATGGAGAATAATTTATTCTTTGGATCATATGACCATGCTTTAAAAAAAAAACAAAACCAAAAACAACCTCAAAACATTTTTAAACAGTAGGGAAACATTTCACATTTCAGAAAAATTTACTCTGTGGTTACCTCCACACTGTACTTAATATGAAGACTTCAGATTTGCTGTGAATGGCAGGGGTGTTGTACACATTTGGCATCCATTATATATTTTGTCTGCAACCTAAAGTAAAGTTGCCAGAAATCCCTTTTGCCCCGAGGAGAGCAAACATTTTGAGTACTCCTAGGAAGAACCTGAGGGCACGTTTGAGGAATAATCTCCAGACTATCTTATTTTTTTCCCTACTTGATGTCACTAAAATGGCAAATAGAATAGCTGAAGGCTACATAAAAATGCTGTTGCCTATGGATTTAGGTACATTGCAAATTCCCACTACCATCTAGGAATACCAGCAGGTTTTCCCCAGAGCTAGCCTTTGGGGTGATTCAACAAGCAAACAAGGTAGATGGGCAGCTCTGCTGGCCTTGAGGCTACCCTGAGGGCTGCTCTACATAGTAACATAGACACAGCATCTGGGACTCTGCTTGTGATCACTGAAGCAGCTTGTATTTCAGAGCTGATGCTTCAGGCTCTTGGCACACCACTTATGTCTTGCTAAACAGTCAGTTCACACTTTCAAAGTCTCCAGAAACTGCACCGGTAAGCCTGTTCAGCTGTGAGCTGCAACAGAGATGTGAACAAGTTAGGTATATGTGGGATAGGACTGACGAGTACTTAAAAGAGGAAAAAAATAATGAATACAGTGACAGCATTTGGGAGACTTTGCCACAGAGTATAAGGCTAAATGAGAAAGGGTCTGATCACCTTGCCTTGTACCACTGCCATGTATACTTGGCATTGTCTGATTTTGACTTGTACTTTTCTTGCATTGTTTGACTTCCTAACCATTAGAAAAGGATTTACAGTTTACTCAACTCTTACATAGCACAACTAATGTCTCAAAATATTTTATATATATATATAACTTTAAGAAGATATGGAAGTGGAAAAAAATAATTAAAGTTTTGCCCCAGTAGGTATCACTGTTTAACAATATCTTCTCTAGTCGGTTTTATTTGCATGCAATACATGTGAAGAAAATTATGTAATGGATTTAATAACTTTTTTCTTACTGGGTATACTAGTCTATGGACTTATAAATACAGCATCATTTGTTAGATAGTACTAGAGAACAAGTTTATCAGCTCATTAACAATATAAACTACAGTTAATGAAAAAGAAGTCATTGTGTTATACACCTCATCATTCAACCAAAAGTTTCTACCCATTTGCAATAATATAAAATGCCACACTGCAGGAGCTTAATTACTTTAATTGTGCTTCTTGGTGTTCTAGATGAGTTCAGGCTTACATAGTATGCTGAAGTACTTAAAATTCTCCTGGAGTTTGTCTCATCTCAAGCTGAATGGTATCAAGTTACTGCTAGAAAGCAGGAAGCAGTAACAATATTATGCAGTGGCATGTGATGGGGGATTTAAGCAATCAGAGAAAATTAACACCCACACACTTAAAATTAAAAATTCAGATTTTGAAAATCTCAAAACAGGCTCTTCTGAATGGCATTTCCCATTAATCTATTATGAAGAGCAATAGAAGTGTATTAGGCTAAATCATTTCCCCTATAATAATCCTCTTTAAACAGGACTATTCCTTGACAGGTATATATGATAAATACAAACCTCCTTTGAATTCTGTGTTAGGGTTTATGAATTCATGAAGCAAAGAAATTAAATTCTCAGGGCCTATTAGGCCATACAGAACCATGAGACATAAATGAAGGAACGATTGGAAAGCCCCAGATCACAACTTTTAAATATCTAACTTATCAAGAATGAACATTACTTCCCCTTGCCTCACTTCATAATACCATATATATACAAGAGGTCACATAGTCTTATTCCAAAAAGCTACTGTTAACGGCTGGTTTCTTTAATTCTAACCACTGGATTCTGTTTGCTTGTGAATTCTAATCTTTCTCAACTGTGAAGAAAAATGAGTGTACATAGGAACTTACTTCAATGTGAAGCCTGAAAGTCTCTTCCTCTTGCAGATTCGTTTACCGCTGAATCTTGTTCCTAGTTACAATAAAGAGCTAGACATGGTGAGTGATATCTTTTTCCAATTTGTATCCAATTACAAATTTACATTTGACTTATATTTAACTATTCAATTGCCATGCTTTTTACAATGTGCACCCATGAGAATATGGGCAAATTTACAGGACACATATGACCTGTATTCAGAATACAAATTACACCATAGGCAAAAGACAGAATTTAACTAGCAACTTCCATGCATTATTCACACACAGGCTTGGCTGTGTTTTAGCATACATTTGTTCAGAGTTTCTGTTTTTAGCATTCAATTGGAGATCACAATGTTCCTTCATTGTTTACTGAAAATGATATGAATAGATCAAGCATGTTTGCAGCAGTGCTCATGTGTTGAAGCTGTAATCCAGAAAAATTAATGTCCCTTTATACTGCTAATTTTTTCTAAAGGTAAGTGTGTTTTATTTCAGTCTGAAATGTTTCAATCCATGTTTCACTCAAATCAAATATTCAGAGAGGGAAGGTTTCAAGGTTTAAATAAATTTGTTTAAGCTGTGTTCTCACCTCCATTCACTCATTTTTATAGATATTCTGTAGGCTGAGTACACTACTAGAAGTGTCTGCTGAAGCAAAAATAAATATTTTCTGTAAATGTTAAAGAAAACACATAGAAGGTGATTTCCAAATTTTGTAGCTGTTGCGGAAGAGTAATGTTTGACTGAGAGGTCTTTAAGAGTTAAACTGACTTTCATGATTTGCTTATATAGTTTCTCACAGTCTGGTGCCCTAAATTTGATAGCATGTAGAAAAGCCAATACATTTTCTCATTTAATTTTTTATGGTTATTGTGTGATAAGATGAAAACCTACATATATTATACTTTCATTGGGAAGCGGGGAAACTTGACTTACTCTTGAGCAACTGAACCAAAATGTCACAGATTAGCACTGTGATAACATGTGGGGAAAATTGCTCCTGCTACTCACAGAGGTGGTCCTGGTTTCTAATGAAATTATTTTTCTCCAGTGGAATACTCTGTCTTTTTTTTTTTTTTTTTTTTTTTTTTTTTTTTTTGAATAGGTTCCACACAAATCTGTTTGATCCCTTATCGGACTACTGAAGAACAAGTTACAGCAATGAAGATACGAATTGGGATTTTTTCTGGTGAGTAAACAGATGCATTCAAACAGCATTATGATCTATGAGGAGATCATGGAAAGCAATATATTCTCTGTTAGGTTGCTATATTTAGCTCTAATTAGTAAAATCTTTTCCTCCAGAACAAAAACTCAAGTGCTATCCTACAGAAAACTAAGGACATATTTCCTTTTCCTAGGGTATTTTATTCAATTGAAGAGCAAGTTGGTTTTTTGTAGTACTACAATATCTAGAAAATTCTATTCCTATCAGCTGTTAAGTTGATGTTGCCTACAGTTTATGTAAGTCTAGTCTTTATCCTGGGAAAAATGCTTGGAGTTACATGTCAGGTTTTTAAGTTCATATGAAATAGACATTTGTCTCTTCTCACTGTCTGCAATAAAGCTAGTAAAAATTAATGTCTTTATAACTGATGAACGTGTTTCATCTTTTAATATCTTTGACTCATGTCAAGATCTTTCTTCAAAAGGCTGATATCTGTCTTTTTGTAACAAAGTGAATATCAAAATGAGAAACAGAAGGAAATTGAAAAGAAGAGGTGAAAGGGACAGCTACATTTTTGAATAAGGAGGTAGGTCTTTAAACTATCAGTGCTGTAAGTTCAGACAAAAGTGGTGAGTGGGTGGAAGAGACTTACATGGACTTTTTAGTGCAGTTTGACAGGAAATTAAGCACTTTTATATCTGTTCATCTATCATGCATTCACCTTTATCTCCTGACATGTCCTTAGTAAATGGTGACATTTGGAAATGGTTCAGTTAAAGTCACTGTGTTCTGGGTAATGCTGCAATCTCTGTGTATGAAATAAATAACAACTAAATTACATTGTATGAATATCACTTCTTCTCAAACAGCAAGTAGTATCATAACAATGGGTATGTATAACAAAGTTGAATGAATACTGCTTAGACACTTTTTTATGGTTTTTCTATGGTCAAAGATCATTGTAATCTCACAATTCAAGACTCATAACATGTCTATGTTAGAAGACTGGAAAGATTAAGCTTTTCAGTTAGTGGAAATTGTTGAGAGCTAAAAGAACAAAATAAATACATGCCTTTTTCTTAACTTAATCTCATAGGTAAAGGCAGAATTTTCCTTTATTTTAGCATTAATTTTTTTAAAGGTAAATTCTATACTAGGGGAAAGTGTTCCACTACCTTTTCCTTCTTTTTCCATAACTAACCTTTGAAATATAATTAGAGCAATGTTGGGGGAGGAGGGAATTTTTAGATATTAGTATTAGTATATACATTCCACTCCACCAGATTTCCTTTCCTGTGATATAGGTAAGGTCTTGACATCTGTTATACTCAAAGTGCAGAAGAGCATTATAGACAGTAGTCTGAATAAGGGAATTAAATAGGAAGTAAAGTGTGAGGCACATCAAACTAAAAGTCCAAGGAGACACAGCTACAGAATTTCTAGATTAAACTATTTTAGATTTCAGTTCTTAGACTTGGAAAGCCTTCCCAGAATGTGTGTGTATGTATATATTAAGAAGTGGAAAGTGATATTTTCTAATGGGTTTACAATTTTAAGAGTATGTGCAAATACATGAACAAGACTTATTTTTTTTTGCTTTTTCATATTCTTCACGGGGCACACACATATCAAGATATTTTACTAAAAGAGGAGTCTGTACTATAGGGTTGTTGGTATATTTATTACAGAATCTTTATAACTTTCTTTGACATGCTTGATTCTTGAAGAAGCATCTGGCCAGACCAAGAACACTAAATTAAGAGACATTTTGAACCAACCTATGTATTAAGTGAGGAAACAATACTGAAAAAATGATTTCTTATCACCATATGTAAAACTACTTTTGCAAAGAAAGTTTTCAAAAAATTTCCAGTTTTACAAGTATCACAGCTTTCTTATTTTCAACTACAGTTAACTGTTCTCCATTTATATAGAAAATAGAAATCTGGGTTGCTGGGTATGAAGGTGATATTGCAGATTGGTATATGATGTGTATATGGTCGGTATTCTGGCTAACCAGATACAACTTCATATAAATATGCACAGTAACACCACAAGGGTGTTAAGTGCCATATATTAAATATAAGACTCAAAACACTGGCTCATGACTCACACTCCCTTGCACAACAAAAGGTGTACCTTACACATTAACGCAGTTGTGCAGCACTCCTACACCTTCTTTCCTGATGGGAACTTAATTGAGTTGACAGTGATGGTCACCTGGCTTGTCAGAGTGAACAGCAGGCACAAGTTTTTGTTTTATTAGCAGAGGAGGATCCTGCATAAACAATCTTCTGTTTTGCTCTGTTGTTGCACACTGTAAGAACCACTTATATTTAAAAGTGTCTGCCAGACTGAATTCTTATTACTGGCCAAGAGTCAAAAGAGGAGTAAGAGCAGCTGATGAGTTATACAGATCAACAGAAGTGTGGTGCCTGTGAGCTCAATCAATAGTGAGTAGGTCAGTGCTGATTATGCATATGTTCAGTAGAGATTACAAGTAGAAGTGAGCACCAATTGTTGCACAGCGGTATATTTCAACAGTAGAAAAAATACTCAGTAGAAAGTAGGTACTTCCATTGTTTCAATTACCTCAACATGACACCCCATTGCTCCATAATATTATTTATGATTTTATCCAAATTATTATGCATATATTATCTATTATGCTTTAGAAATATTGCTTATACCAATAATTAAAGTATACCTCTACCCCATGAAGCATAAGATTTATACCTGATTGCTATGAACAAATGAAAACTGCGGATCTCTGAAGAAAGCCAATAAGCAGATATGTAGACCAAGACACAGTAAAACAGAGAAACCCCTGTCAATGAGAAAGTGAGAGTGAGCTGACCATCAGGCTCGTACCTTTTCCACTGCAAAAAAGAAGAGCTGTCCAGTGACGTGTACTGACCACACCAATTCAGCAACTGTCTGTTGAATGCTGAGTGTGAGGGGTTACGCTCACAAAATCTTCCTATGTTTTCTATGTCTTTGTAACAGATTTAGTACATATCCTAGCACTTTGTGGCCAGATTTTGCTCTGGTAGTATGATGATGCCCGTTGTAACAGTGCAGTAAATTACAGAAAGTATCAGTTAGAAAAATTACAATCTGAATCTATGTTTGTGTGTATGTTTCCAGTATGGTTTTCTTATTAAACTGGTTTTGCCATTTGTTAAGGAATTCAGTCTAAGATAAGCAATGAGTATTTTTCCCTGTATGGCATGTTAATTCCTTTTTATGTCTCTATATACACACTTTGGATTGTTTTTCAAGTGGACTGGTTTTGTGAAGATATATAAGTAGGGACTGATAGGTTGTTCTTTTGGATAACTGCCCAAAATGAGGAGAAATGCCCATTTTGGATGCCACAAAAACATGGATGAATACAACATAGAAGGCACTTTTTAAACCTTCAGCCTAGAGGAAAGTATGTGGAAAATAAAATACAACAAAAATTGTGAGAGATTTCTTACAGGAAAATTACAAACTATGGGTCCTTTTATTTTTTAATATTAGTGTAACATTTTTCCTCCTTCACTCCTTCTCCCCTTATTCAGCTTTCATAACTTGACGCGAGTTTAAAATTATATTATTTTCTAAAGTCAGAGAAAGCATCATTACGTTTGACCTACCAAGCATCCAACATGCTTCAGAGTGCTGTATAAATAACATGGAGGTCTAATTCTGTGCCTAACCTCTTGAGAAGTGTCAGAAGGAGCAGAAAGATTATTTTAAAGTTATTTTTATGCTCAGATTTTGCTTTGACTGAGAACAAATGACAAGTTTTAAGCATTTTTTCTAATAAGCCAAATGTCTACAGGTTTGAAAGTTTATTATAAATATCCTTCCTATACACTACTTGAGAGAGTGCTATAGAAAGAAATGTGCAAGTACAGTGTAGTTTCTATACTAGGAGAATGCTCTGCTGGGGCGTTGAAACATCTGTACTCTACTGCAGTGATTTACTTGGGAAGACTACAAGAGACCAGGTAGTCCTTTAAAGACCCAGAAAGGCAGCTGGCCTTAATTGCCAAGGCAAATAGATGCCAGAGATGGGAAACCACATGGGAGCCTGTTTTCTAGCTGGCAGATTTGAAAGGCTTTGAGATCAGAAAGAGGATTCATGCAGAGAGTAGCTTATTAGCTAGAGGACTGAGGAGACTAGCTGCCGGATTTGAAAGATTCTAGAAATTGTTTTCTTTTTCCTTTCTCTAGAGTAGATGGGATTGCTCTCTTTGTTAGCTTGATGGCTAATGAAAGTCATGTGTGAATTCTATAGCTGAATTTCTCTGATACTCATATCAGGCTTTGACTAGTGAAAAAAACACTGCACCACAAAGTTTTGAATCAATATTTTTTAACTCAAAGGAGATCTGTCACAGAGGCTAGTTCTCTTGCTTTGCTGCTCTTGCCAAGTTTTCTTCACAGTCAATAGAGAAACAAAGCCTCTCCTAGGCAGGACTTAGAATATCAGTTAGGTTGGTGTAGCCACACCTGAAGGACTTTCTTTCATTTATAAAGGGGGTCATTATATTACTTGTCACCTTCAACAGAAGTATGTCCTTTTGAGTACCTTTCTCTGTATAAGCTCTTCTAATATGTTGCTAAATATTAAGTCAATATTAAAAGGGTCATTGAAGCAAAATTCTGTATGCTAAGCTTAACCTTTCCAAACTGCTGCCTGTACCTTTGTGTTCAAATTAATAGAAAAATCTTCAGTTTTGTCTAAAGAAAAATAGAAATT
This sequence comes from Falco naumanni, assembly GCF_017639655.2. Lineage (NCBI taxonomy): Eukaryota > Metazoa > Chordata > Aves > Falconiformes > Falconidae > Falco > Falco naumanni. The sequence goes on along the minus strand of NC_054058.1, from coordinate 48,880,652 downwards.
AGAGAAATCAACAGCATCCAGTGTAGTATTATGAATATGGAAAGGGGTATCTACAGACTATTTCAATGTTCCATATAATCCACCAAAATAAATGTGTTGTGCGTTGTTGGTTGTTTTGGTTTTGGTTTGCTGCTTTTTTGGGTTTTTTGTTTTGGTTTTTTTTGTGTGTGTGTGTTTTGTTTTGGGGTTTTTTTTGGGGGGGTGGGTGGGGAGTAGCACTAAAATTATTTGGTTTATTTCACTTTCCCAGTGATAATAGAAAACTTCAAAACAATTATGTTTAAAAAGAAACATATTTTGTTAAATGTCTTGTTTCTTTTTTGGTTCAATCATCTGGATTTGGTCTTCACCAAGTGTTCTAGCCACAACACCCAAGTCACAGAAGGCAAAGGAAGGGACTGGGAGAATGAAGAACTGCCCACTATAGGAAAAGATCAGATTCAAGATCATTTAAGGCATCAGATGGGACCTGATAAGATGCATTTTCAGGTCCTGAGGGAACTGATGGATGAAGTGGCTAAGCCACTATCCATCATATTTGAAAAGTCATGGCAGTCCGGTAAAGTTCCCATAGATTGGAAAAGGGGACACATAACCCCCATTTTTAAAAGGAAAATAAGGAAGACCTGGGAAACTACAGGCCAGTCAGTCTCACCTCTGTGCCTGGCAAGATCATGGAGCAGATCCTCCTGGAAGCTATGCTAAGGCACATGGAAAATAAGGAGTTGATTGATGATGACAGCCATCATGGCTTCACTGAACGCAAATTGTGTCTGACAAATTTGGTGGCCTTCTATGAGGAGTTACAGCATTGACGGTTGAGGGAAAAGTGACTGATGTCATCTACCTGGACTTGTGCAAAGCTTTTGACACTGTCCTGCATGACATCCTTGTCTCTAAACTGGAGACATGGATTTGACAGGTGGACCGCTCAGTGGATAAGAAATTGGCTGGATGGTCACACTCAAAGAGTTGTGATTAATGGCTCAATGTCCAAGTGTAAACCAATGATGAGTGGCGTTCCTCAGGGTTCTGTCCTGAGACCAGTGTTGTTTAACATCTTTGTCGCTGTGAGAGACTGCGCTAGTGAGGCCCAACATTGCCACAGCAGATGTGTTGTCTCAACATTGCTAAACTCATGCCATCACCACAGTGAATACATTGTTAAGGCAGGAAGATAACACCACTGCCACAGAGGAGATTTAAGGCAGCAAGATAACACCACTGCCGCCACAGTGATTTATCTATACCTTGTTAAAGGAGGAAACGGACTGACGCCATGTAGCAACGGGGGAGGCTGATCCTGCAAAACTTAACCAAACCCCTGTAAATGTGCCCAGACCTGGGGGGAGGGGGGTCAAGGTGCCTGGAGGCCCCTGAGGAACGTTGGGCACGTACACCGTTGTTGGGTGGGGGGTGTGGTTGAGCAGAACAGCTTGTAACAACTCTATAAAAAACGGAGCCAACTAACATGGGACAGAACGTTTCCCCACCGGGCTTGGAAACGAATCGGACTGTTGGGACACCACAGCTCTGGGGTGGGTGGTAGCTGTCGCTCTGAACTCTTTCCTTTCTTTCCTTCTTTCTTACCTTCCTTTCTCTCTTATCTCTTGCTCTCTCTCCCTTTGCGTTCACAAATTTATTGTTGGGCAAATAAAGTTCTTTGACTCTTGACTCCATTTTGAGTCTTAATTCTGTTCCCGAGAATACAAACAGAACCATGCTCCGGTCTCAGACTGGCATGTGACAGTCGCTGACAGAGACAGTGGGATTGAGGTCACCCTCAGCAAGTTCGCCACTGATACTAAGCTGTGTGTTGTGGTCAACATGCTGGAGAAGAGAGATGCCATCCAGAGGGACCTTGACAGGCTTGAGAATTGATCCTACGTAAACCTCATGAAATTCAACAAGGCCAAGTGCAAGGTCCTGCACCTGGGTCAGGGTAACCCCCTGTATCAGTACAAGCTGGGCAAAGAAGGAATTGAGAGCAGCCCTGAGCAGAAGGACATGGGAGTGTTGGTGGATGAAAAGCTCAACATGACCAGGACCACAAAGAAACCACATCCTGGGCTGCATCAAAGGAAGCATGGCCAGAAATTCAAGGGAGGTGGTTGTCCCCCTCTACTCCACTCTTGTGATATCCCCAGCTGAGTTCAGCTCTGGGGCCCCCAACATAAGAAGGACAGACCTGCTAGAGTGAGGCTGGAGGAGGGACACAAAGATGATGAGAGGCCTGGAGCACCTCTCTGAGGAAGTTAGGCTGAGAGAGTTGGAGTTATTCAGCCTGGAGAAAAGAAGGATCCAGGGAGACCTTGTAGTGGCCTTTCAATACTTAAAGGTGTCTTCAATAAAGAAGGGCACAAACTTCTTAGAAGGGCCTGTAGGTACAGGGCAAGGGGTAATGGTTTTAAACTAGAAGAGTCTAGATTTAGATTAGATATTAGGAAGAAATTCTTTACTGTGAGGGTGGTGAGGCACTGGAACAGGTTGCCCAGAGAAGCTGTGGGTGCCCCATCCCTGGAAGTGTTCAAGGCCAGGTTGGATGGGGCTTTGAGCAACCTGGTCTAGTGGAAGGTGTCCCTGCCCATGGCAGGGAGGTTGGAACTAGATGATCTTTAAGGTCCCTTCTATGATTCTATGATCCTATGATTTTATGAACTGTATAAGACTGTTAAATATAAAATTGAAAGATGAGGTGTGTTTATTTCAGCTTACAAACATTTGTTATGACCCTTTTTGTAGTAAACATTTCAAAGAAGAAAATACATTATCCCCTCTTTTGTTTTATGTGGCAATTTCAATAAATCTGTTTCTTAAGTAAAAAATGTCTATACTATGAATGTGGATATATGCCATGCTGGATTGGACTAGTAGGTCATTACTCTTACCGTGTTTGCCTTCAACAGCAGACAATACTTAAAGGCTATAAGTATGAAGAAAGCAAAAGGACCTGGGGAATCAGCAACAGATTCTACATTACTTCATTCAATGTAACATTATTTCTTAGTTTGGAACTCTTCTCATCTATGAACTACCTACAGTCCCCCAGCCAATTGCTATGACATTTCTCTCTCTCTTTGTCTTCTGCTAAGTTCCCTTTCTGTGGATGCCACACAATATTTATACCATAAAGCCCTTCTTGTGACACTAGTTCTTATGTGCATGAATTCCTATTAATTTACTGTGACTTTAGCAGCCTTTTCCAGAGACCCGTAAAAGTCAATACGTGACCATCTGAACTTCTGCATTTCTTTTGTTTCTTTGTATTAGTTTCAGAGGAATTCATTGCACATGACCACTAAATATCTGTGGTATAGGGCTCTATGCATACTCCATTCTACTAGACTTCTCCATTAAAGAACTGTGTTTGAATACATGAACTTAACTCTTTTCACTCATTTCAAAAGGAATCTGCCAGAGACGTTAGTTCTGATGAGAAATATGTCCTTAGCATTGTCTTCTAGCATTTGAACCAAGGTTTTGTAAGAGGGAATACTGTCTGAGAGCCATTTTGTTCTGACTAACTGTTCTATTCTCAGATATCATCTGACAGACAGCAAAACCCTTCTGTTCCCTGAATTTGCTTTGGCAAAATGCCTTTTGATTTGCTTCATGGTCACACATATCTGCTGCTTCCTATCTGTGTGGAGCTCAAGTATGTCTCATCTGTTTATCATTTTGTCTGCAAATGATTCTGTCTTTTGATCTTTCCTCCCTCAGCTTTGATTCCTTATTGTCGCCATTTCTTCATTGGGCTTTTGTTGTTTGGTTGTGGGGGTTTTTCTTTTCTTTTTTCTTCTACTCTTGTCATTTGAATCCAGCAAATTTACTCTGGAAGTGTTAGTCTTGTAACTATCTCTTCCTTTGCTGTGCATTCATGGTCAATATTTAAGTCCACAAGTCTGTGCTCTATATATTTTCTTGCAGCCTCGTATATCTTTAAATGTCAATGAGTTCCACAATCATTTTTAGCTTCATCTTTACTTCTTGAATTTTTACTTTGCTAAGCTCTGCCAGATGATACTAAAAATACAAGAAGCTTGTATGTTTTCTCTGAATAGAAACTCTCACATCATGCTGATTTTTTATATCAATTTATTTCTGTTGCTTTTTCTCCATCCTTAGGTCACTGCTAGCATTGTCTGTGGACATCATCACCTTCCCTTTCTAGCAGGTATCTTTGAAGAAGAAAGATAACAGTCTGAAAAACTGTCCTCTAACTCCCTGTTTTAAGTAATTTTTTCACCATTTCACATATCTGTATAACGACACTGTTGCACTAAAGCAGAAATTTTCTTCTTAACTTGGCTGATAGTCATTTGATGGTCCAAATTCTGAGCCACATTCTTTTTTATGTGAACAGTTTTAATCACTTGTATTCACATTATTCATCAAAATGAATGATAACAGTAGCCAGGCATATATTCTATATACAAAAACAATAATAATAATAAAAAAATATGAATATATAGCAGAGCTGGTCAAGGAATCAATAAACATGTTTAGAATTAATTTGGAAATTAAAGATACTTAGCAGTTTACCCAAGCTTCTTGAATTAAAATATTTATGCAAATTCAAAGCAACTTAAAAAAAAAAGATGTAATCCTGAGGATTTCACTATCCTTCACCTGAAGACTTCTAATCAAGTCATTCTGACATAAAATTTGACATCAATGGGCACAGTCACTGGAAAAGGTTTCACATGCCAACTTTCAGGACTGAATTCTTATTTTTCTATGTATCCAACTTAGTTTAAACATCTTAGCAAAGCTTAATTTAGTTTCAGAGCTTTAAACACCTTTTTTAAAATTTATTTTATTTTCCTTCAAATATGGCAGACATCCCTTTAAATAAATAAAAGAGTCCAGCAGCCATCAGTTTTTACCCACAATGCAAACTAATACGTAGTCTGGTGGTGGAAAAGCTGTCATTCTTCACTGTGTTATTTAAAATAGTTCTGTTAGTATTGGCAGTGCTGATTAAAAGCAAACTTTTAACAATGGTACACAAAGCATCACAAAATGAAGTTCAGTGCAAATGAAATAATTTTACATATATTAATATATCTATGCCTACATGCCTATATACTTTTTTATATATATGTAAGAGGCATTTGTTTCTCAGTGGTAAGTTTTGGTCAGCTAAATTTCATAAAGTTAAATAACATTTGTGATCTATTAAAAAACTAATCTCCTTAATCTTACGTATAAAAATAGGGGGAAGTGAAATCACTGAGAACATTACATTTACTGAAAATATTTATATATTGGGTTTTGAGATTTTTTCGTATTTTCACTCTTTCAAAAAAAATTTGTCTGGGATGTCATCCTTTTCAAAGAAGAGGAAAAGACTAATTGGGTGATAAAACCAGCTATGTACAAAGGGCCAGATCCCAAACCTGCCAAAATCAAAGTATATCTTTCCATTGATCTCCTACTTCCTGAAGTGTTACCAGGTATCCATAGCAAAGGAAGTAAGAAAGCAGAATAAAAACAGAGAATGCTTTCTTTTTTTCTGTTACTTAAGTGCAACTCGTGACATTTATAGGTATAAAGTTTTTTCTGAGGAGGGGAAGATAGTACTTAAGTTGTCAGAGGCACTTTAATATCAGCCACTCTTCTGTAACTATGGTTCTAGAGATATTAATAAAATATGAGAAAAATATTTAACATTTACATTTACAAAAATAGTTCTGAGTGAAGACTATATTCAGTAGGAATATTGTTATGAGGCATTATACTTTGCAGTAAGTGTTGGAACTCAAGCATGACTTTGTTCAGGTGAGTTCTGCTTTTGAAAAGCTAATTTTGAAGCAGTATCCTGTACATTACTAATGCAACAAATTCTGGTACAATCAATCAGTGGAGGAAGACTACTGCATATCTTATAATCAATTTGTTATTAGCTTTTCATTGTTTCTTATTCTGATGAAAAGTAAACAGATATCTGATTTACAGATTGTATATATGGAAATGTATTTTACATTTAATCTAAGACCTTTGAAGACCTATTAATTGCAGAAACACTATACAAGGCTGCAACTCACCTCAAGATTTGATTCATACCTTTGCTACCCATCAGTGTATGTCTTGCCTGCTGGTTAGATACAAGTAGAAATGTTTGGAACTGAAGTCTTTCTGGCAATTAGAAGACCTCATTCCCAATAAATGAGCTTAACAAAATCAGTAAGCAGCTTTCAGTAAGATGTTTAGCTGGAAATTATTCTTTCACACCAGAAGAATATGTTAAGTGAGTAAGAAATCTTGTTTCAGACAGTTTTTTTGCCAGTGACAATGAAATCACATGAAGGGAGATTTATTTTGACATGAAAAGCTGCAGAGTTTTACCTCTCCTCCCAAACACACACTCTTACCTCCTTTGCAATTACAGTGAGCTTGGCCTGTTTATTTAGTAGCAAAAGTCTCTCAGCTCATGCTGAAGTGAGCGGACTGACATCACAGACAAAATAGATTCTAATGCTATAAAGAGATACAGTAATTTCTGTCAGTATGCCAAAGATCAGTGATATTCATGTGCTAGTACTCATCCGAGTTGTTAAATAAAGTAAGGTTTTTTTAAATCCTGAAATCCAGGAAAATTTTAAATCCTCAAATTACGTAAAACCATGAGAAATAACAGCACTTTCTACTGAGATTCATCATGCCACTTTTCTCAAACAGAATGCTTAAGGATTTTAATTGACTGTGCAGCTCCTCTGGCAGCATATTTTTTGTGGCACTTTCATGTCCATGGATCTGTTCTGTTCATACTAGCACAGAACAAAGCTGAGGACAAAAAGACATACCATAACACCAATTCAAATGTATTGACTACAGCTGGATGTTTAGTACCTGTAATAAGATCCTGACAACAGATTTTTCAAGCATGGAAATAGAGCAAATATTTTTATTACTATTTTACAGATATGTTGTCAAGCAAAAAAATATTTCCTTAAAATTCTTGGCTTTGTATCAAATTCAGCTGGAGAGCTTCATTTGAGTTTCATTAACTGTCCTACACAAAGTCATCCCAAAAAGTCAAAGCTCCAACCTTCTGCCTGATTTGGAGAAAACCACCCATATTTTCACATGGTATTTGCTTAACATTTTTTCAAATGTTCTTTCTTCCACTGAGAGAGAAGGTCAGAGCTGAAATGTTGAGATGGATTTGTTAAAACTTTCATGGAGGAAACCTTGGTCTTATGCAAGGTCAGAATCAGAATTTCATCTGCAAAATCCTAGTGAACCTAGGCAAAATTCTGGGTTTTGAAGGGGGGTCTACGAAAGGTCTTATTGTTGGGGTACAACAGAACTTTTCTCCTGTTTGATTTGAACAATGAGTTTATCGGTCTGATATTAATTTTATAAACTATCAAATGAATAATTTTCAGTATTGTAATTAAGGAAAGAGCATTGTAGCCCTACTAGCCTTGCTATAGAAGCAAAGCAAGATTTGTAGGAAAACTGGCAAAAGATTAGTCTGAACAATGAAAACAGAATATTAAAATCTCAAACTGTGTAATAGGTCCTTGAATACAACTGCAGAAAGCCTCATTTCTTTATTATAGACTTCACTGTAAGGCAAATCACATCTACATCTAAAATTATGACATGCCTGGAAAAACATTGTCTTTTCTGTACTATAAGAAAACAAATCCACAGGTTGAAGTATGATTAAGAAGCATATCAGGAAACCTGATGCAATCTTCCGTCTAATAGCATGCTTAAATTGTTTACTGGGAGAAGTCTTGGAGAGAAAATTAGGAAAAAAGAAAAAGGTTTAAACTTTTTAAACTTTGAAATAATAATTAAGTCAGTTTCCTATAGACCAAAATATCATGAACCTGATCTCACAGGACATCTCAGTCCGTTTAAAAATTTGTTTGCTGAAATGATGGACTCGGCAGTCCTGGGTTAATGGTTGGACTCGATGATACCAAAGGTCTTGTCCAACCTAAATGATTCTATGATTATCTGATCATCTCACAGGAACCATGATCCTCCTGACAGCATCTAGTTTTTGTATCAGTGTCTGTGAAAAACAATGAATTATTTTTTTCTTAGTGAGGATTCTACACCACCTAATTGTAGGCTTTTACACTGTAGAGTAACAGTGGACCAATTTCCCTAAATCCCTATTAAAAAGGGGAATCCTACTGCAGAGGAGTATTATTTTGAGGTCATAAAATAGCCTTCTCTTGGAGATATACTTTTGTTCTGTAACCTCTCCAAGACAACAAATGTAGGCTGAGACATGCTGCACCTAGTGGTAGCCAGTATACATACCTCTCCTAACACTACGTGTGCATAAACCCAGAAATGCCATAGGCTCCTGGACTGTCACATCCACTTCTCTGCCATCAGATGCAACTATACCATGCAAGCCTTTTTGCTATAATGATCAGCTCCTTTTTGTAGCTAATTTGTATTTTGACTCTGTTAATTATAGCACCTCACTACTAAAACGGTGAGAAACCTTCTTAAATCTTATCCATATTTTTTGAGATCTTTGAGATCAACTATAACCAAACAAACCTTGAGCACAGAGCTAAAGCTGGGTTGAGCCACCTTCATGGTATTCTGAAAACACTGATTAGCTTTAAAGCTACTTCTTGTGTTTTTCATGACTAACTCACCCGCTCCCTGTGCAATACTCAGAGGAATGCACAGCCTGAGAAATAGGAAAGTAATTTAGACTGGGCTTGTGAACCAGACAATTGCAGTGCTGTGGTATAAATATCAAACATGTTTTCTCTTCTGTGATCTCAGTAGAAATTAATATTATTAAACAACAGAACATGGGTTATGGTCAAAATTCTTCCCTATTCCACACTGTGCCAAGTGCTGTGCAAGCATAGATGCAGACATAATACCTGATCTGGAGATCTTGTTTCACTGAGAGAGACCTTTAAATTTATTTATTTATAATGATGCAAGTGCCATTATAGAAAAATCAACTTATTCCATCAGTTGTCAGTGCATTTTTTGTGATAACAAATTGTCTTATATTTGCTGCTGGTTTTCCTGGGTATTTTGATACGTTTTAGTCAGCACGTGATGGAAAGGCATTTTCTTCATACAAAATGGGTTCCTCAGAATTAGGCCTATGCTCAGCTGTACCCTTTGGAACTTCTGAAATCCTTCAGTGATTAAATTCAATATGTACAGAGAATTTTGGATAGAAATTGTAAGAAATCATAAAATGTATTTTAAAGCTGACTAGAAACTTTCTGCCAAAGCACAAATTTTCAAAAAACCCTCATTAACCCTAAATATATATAAAGCTCACAAGGGTGAGCTTGTCAGAAGCCTGAAGAAACCAGTCTAGACTCTCCTGGATCAAGGAATCTAAAATCTGCAGGGAAGCCTTGGGCCAAGTGTAAATCAGGTTGACAACATGAAAGTTGGAAGTATCCAGCCCCAGGAGACATTGGACTGGCTGCTCTTGCAGGACTTGGGGATCCTGGTAATTATAACTCTACAGGCTTCATAGCCAGTCTTTCTGCAGCCATCAGTGACAATCAGAAATTCACAGGGAAATAATAAAAAAAAAAGTATCAGTTTAGTTGATCAAGTTTGGTTTTAAGTCAACAACTGGAGGAGATAAGGGTTTGGTTTGGTTTGGTTTTTTTCATGTTTCAATGTTATCTACACATTATTTAACCTTACAACAGAAAGGCCTACTTGATGGTAATGTTTTAACTAGTGTGATCATACTTCCTAGAAATACTAATCAAAAATTAGTTCTCACTGTGCTGTTTTGCACAAACAGAGGACGCACGTGTATATACGCACATCTGTGCATGCGTGTGAAGGTTACTGGATCTGATCACTTGTCCCACATGCTGTCCAATCCGTACTCATGTGTTAGGACAAAGTGAGAAAGAAGCTATCATTTGAACATGTTCACAGCTGGTTTTCTTTGACCTCTGTTCCTGTCAACTTTACAAGCAAAACACAATCAGGAGTTATGTGCCTCTGAGTGGAAAACTGTGAAGGGAAGCACTGGGGAGTTCTCTTAATTGAAGACACTGGTTTCTGACCCAGGCAGACTCCTGCTTAACATGCTGTTCTGTTTCTCACCTTTTCTTGCACACTGTATTGGGAACTTAGGCATCCAGTGCAGAGTATACATTCCCATCCAGGTAATGGTCACCGAAAGTTAGGTGTTACAATGCTAAATTTTAATGAGCCCAAGTTCTATACTGGGGCAGGTCCCAAAGGCTGTTGTGGTTGTTTGAAATTAAAAATGATTTTAAAACCTAACATATAATAATTGTTTTGTATGCATGTGCACTTATAGCTACTGTTTTTGCATTATCTTTTTTAGTTATCAAAACTGTTTAACTGATGTAAATTCCAGTCTGCAGACCAAAATATAGCTATATAAGGCACTCATTTAATATTTATAGTCATATATATATAAATTCAGAATAACACTGAAATTAGAAAAATATTAGGAGGGTCTTAATTTAAGTATACCTCTTTTAAAGGATGTTCTGTATTTCCTCCAAGTTAAATATTGATTTTCCTTTAAAAAAAAATCCCCAAATGTCTTCCCTTGGTTCAGTGCAGTCAGGAGGTGCATAATACAATTCAAATAAATACAGACATAATTTATTTATCTTTTTATAGTACCAGTATGCTTTAAATTGATGGCTTGAGGAAAGTTTAGGGAGATGGAGGAAAAAAATTCTAACTCAATTAAGTTATTATGCAGGCAATTACGAATTGGTCTTAAGTCTATACTTAACTCTCCTTAACCACATTCTCAAAGTCTAAGCTTTCTGAAAGGTAACGCGAATTTCTCCCACCTCCACCTTGGTCAAAAATTCACTTGATTGTTACACTGGTTTTGTGCATAGCTAAACCCAATGACTGTCCTAAATTTTATCCTGTTATACTCTTTCTGCTTGTCTGCCTGTGTGCATTACTGAAGGAAGTTTTGTCTGTGACTGTCAATTTTCTTGATAAATTATTCTTATTGATTATAGTCCAAGGGGTAAAATGAACCAAAACAGCACACGTATCACCATGGTCACTGTGACAAAGAAATATTCTGGAAATACCTTGAAACATCAAAGATGGGTAATCTGGACATTTTTCCTAACATTGTAAAGTAATGTAAAGTAAATGTAGTACAAGAAGCTTTTTCGGTTTTTTTAATTGTTGTGTTTATAGCAATCTACATATGAATCTTCCTATTAGTTTATGAATATTCTGATAATTCAGAAGACTAAATTCTATGCACTTTATTGCTTTATTAATTAGAAACCTAAAAAAATTTTAATTGTTCCAGTCCTAGACCATTTAGAAGGAATTATTGCGCTTTTTTCCTGCAAAATACTGCAACCACTTACAGAACTTAATATCACATTGTGGGTTTTATTATTGTTCTTGACATTTTACAGTAAGAAAGAAAGGTTTATTTAATGCAAATTTAAATGCTACTGGCAGGCATGATTTCCAGGTTTCCCTTTCTCACTGAAAATACCTTACTAATTAGGATTTTTTTTCTTGTGTCAGCTTTTGCTTTTCCTGAAGTCAGTCTTTGCCATCTGATTTATGGTCAAATTTTGAATATCTTTTTGCTCACTTCTTATGCTCATTTGTCATTCTTAGAACTCTCACTGTAATGTTGTTTAAGCTTATGTGCTGTAGGGTGTGCACTCCTTACTCACAATTGGGGTGGTGGTGGTAAATGAAACAGTGAGATTATACTAGAAAGCTGTGGAAACATGGAATAGACCACACTTCTCATCTGGCATCTTTGATTCCAGTTCATGCATTAATTAACAAGTTGCAGAGATACTCCCTACATTGTAGCCTGTACCATGTCCTCCTGCATCAATGCATAGTGAAGCATCTTCTGTAATGTCTCTGTAGGTATCGAAAAATGTTCTGCCTCATTTGCAGGAGAAAATCTTATCTCTTAAAGCACAGCTCTTCATCATGTGAGATGTAGCTCTTTTGCTTTAATGAATGTCACTGAAGTCCACAAAGAAGAAACTAGTTTCTATCTTTGGAGACAGAATAGGAATATACATACAATATTTGGCAGTTCTAAGAGTTGGACATCTTAAAAAGGACATTTCAGAGCCCAGATTGCCACACAGATCTTCTAAGTTTGTATTTCTTCACTGGCTGTTATGTAAACCCAGCTCTGCAGTAGACTTGCATTAAACTTGAAGCTGGACTCTTCTACTAACAAAAAAAAAGATATATCTGAACTTGAAGATATCCAACCTTACTGTTGTGCAACCAAATTGCTCCTTAATTTGTGCTCGGAGGGAGTCTACTTTAAATGTATGAAATATATGTGTGTATGGATATATTTATTTTTGCATGTCCAGTTTGTGAGATCATGTGTGTTGGTAGGAATAAAAAGATGCAATTATAAGTTTCTGAGCTACTGTGTAGGAGTGGAAAGGGGAATTATCAGTGGAACGTTGTCCTCTGGCTTCCCACTCAAATTTCTGCATCACTTATAATTTCATGTTAGAAGCTCTATTGCTGTTTCTATCTTTGAATTAAAAGGACTTTCCTAAATGGAGAGTGCTAAATAAACTCTTAAAACTCCTAAAAAATTACATTTCAAAAAAACCAAAGCACCACCTCTTCAGCATCTGACTTGCTTTTTGGTTTTCTTTTCTGCTGTGACAGATGGTGCACGTTTCTGTTTGGACAAGAAAAATGTCGCATTAAGGAGCATTTCCATGCAACTTTTATTTATGCTATTTGGAAACAAGACCCAACTGACCTGATCAGAAGATTTATACTGACAAAGCATTACTCCCAACACTTACCAATGCACAGAGCTGGGAAGAAAAGAATATTCTGGATTAATTATTTGTGAAGAATAAGTGTTTGAAAAGCACTCTACCTTTCCCACTGCCCCACCCCAAGCGTTTCTAAATCAAAACTCTTGGGTCTTTTGCCAAACAAGCAATGTCAACAAAAAGCCTAATAACAGATAAAGTAAATTCATTCCCTTTAAAGAACACTTTTAAGACAAATCAGCCTTTATCAGATATTGCATGCTGTGGGTCAGCTGTGAGCATGCTAAACTACAGTCCAAAAACACTCACAGCACTCTGCTGGTTTCTGTTGTATGCTACGCTGCAAACATCTGACAGGGTGGCAAATTAAGTATGTTCAAATAAACAAGAAGGAGTGTCGCAGAAACTGGCATGCATGTGAAACAAAAACAGCTGGCTGTCAAAATTATTACATTTCATAATCACTCTTTTTTTGTCTACTGAAACATTCATTATAATGCCTGTATGAACCACAGGGGAGATACAGGAATTGGGGAAAATTCTATTACCGTACCCAGTCCACCTCAATTATACTATTCCCTCTAGGAAAAGAGCAAACTATGTTGCTGTTTTATAACTTCTATTTTATGGTAAGAATTAGATGCTTATTGAAAGAAGATTCTAGAGTAAGTTTCATATTTTTAAAGAAAATATGTCTAAATCCTCCTGGTGACGAATGCTGTGCTGTTCTGGAGGAATGAAAAATCAATATGAAAGCATTATCATCCAGTTTTCTGATTACTTGCATATCAGAGATGATGCTCTTGTCATCTATAAGCTTTATTTTGAAAGCACCAATAAGTGAGCTAGCTGAACACAAACAGATGGAATGGCATCTGCCTGTCAGATAAGGATGACAGGTAAGCTTGGCTACCACAGGGCATGAGGGGTGCTTTGTGGCACCCAGTTCAATGGCCTATGTGTTAATGTGAAGACCTGTAACAAATGCTGGAGACTAAATAGCCTTTCCCCAAAGCCATGCATGGGACTGTGTTTAGAGAAGATGCCATCTCCAGTATGACTGGAAACTCTTCTTCTTTCAGACACTCTGTCCATGCTTCCTGAGTTTTGTTAACATAACTGTTTAAGGTTGTACACCTAGAACACACAGCTGCTCGCTGGAACATCACTCTCAGAAGGGGAGGCAGTACACAGCAAGGAAGCCTGTTCCAAACCAGTTCAGACCTTTTTCTTCTTCCTTCTACTCTGGAGTTTTTAAACAATGATCTCTCTCAGAAAAATGAACAATAGAATAATGGAAGAAAATAAAAAAAAAAACCAAACCAACCCCAAAACATTACTGGTGATGCCACTTCCAAATTAGTAAGATATATAAGCATGTGCTTGATACCACCTCTCTCCAAAAATTTTCCCTCATCTACACGCGTCCCGTGAAAGAAGTGTGGTTCTGTTTAATCATTCATCTGTTTTTTCCTAGTTAAGGATGAATCGCTGAACTGGCATTTCAGAGACAACAGTATAAAGGAAGATGATTACCTGAAAAAAAAATAAGGACTCTAAAGACAGCAACTATTCAAACATCTCTGCATAATGTCAGTGCAGAACATTACTGAGAAAATTCCTTATGCTGGGCAAGACTCAATTCAGCATGACAAGCAATAAACCCTATATAATATTTGAGCTTTAACCTTCTGCAAAAGCCCCCCTCTAATTGCCTAGATAAGTCAGGTGGTTAGCCTTGCCACTCTGAATAAATCTGACATCAACAGATTTCTCCTTCTAATTTTTATTTTAATAAGTAAGCCATACAGCAGCTGTGAAGTTACTGATAATGAATGTTAGGAAATAGGATTACTCAAGTGAGTTAAATCCTTCTGCCTTTTCATTATATGCTATATAATACTTGAAACTCATGTCCTGAATAGACAGAGAACAAGTAACTGGAACATACATATTTGATCCCTATGCCTCTAGCTGAATGAAAGGGCTGTATTAATGAGAAAACCTGTGATGAAAACAGTAACTAAATGTGCTTATCTTCAGTGTTGTGTTCTGAAACTTTCCAGCAAGTTGTGTTTGTGTGTGTGCCTGTTTGTACATGTAAGATTATTTCTTAAGAGTAGACTGATTTTGGTTTGACTTGATGTAGGCTATTTTTTATCATCTAGTCACCAATACTTTGGCATCTAAAAATGCATGAGCCCTGGAGTTTCCATGGGGTCACTTAATATGCTTTCTGAATTGCCAAGTGGCCTTACCTGTCACTCTGGCATGCTTTCTTCTCTTAGAGATGTGCTGCTATTGGCCTTTTCTTTCCAAGCCTGCTTGATAACGGCACTGTACTGGATCCACTGTAACTTCGCTTCAAATTTGACTACATAGATAAGTGAATTTACAGGGTAGCCAGGGAGTCTCATTCCAATAAAACCAGTGACCTCTTTTCCCAGCAAAATTCTGTTGGATTAAGTTATCTTCTTATTAACAAAGAGATTAGAGAAATATGATGCAAAGTTTGCAGTCCTATCAGTAACTAAAAGTAGGGCAGCCATACAGCAAATTATATTGGATTCAGTATCATAACAGTTCCTGTGTTATTTATTTATTTATTTATTTATTATAAAGAATGCATCTCAGTCTGGTAAAAATATCAGCCTTGATAAAGTGACCTTTGGTTTAGTATGATACCATGTCTTGATCAAAAAATTGTATAAGATTAACATAGCACATAATAAATGGCTTAAAAGTAGTTTATAGGCTGACAATACAGGGTATTTTTCAGTGGGTAGAGATCAATAGAGTGGGGCTTTTTCCACTGGGGTTCCACATGTGTATTAAGTATCTATATTAGACAACGTTATGAACCATATGCTATATATATTTAGTGATGACATTGTAATTAATGTGAACAAGTGATTGGTTATCCAAGTCAGTCTGAAGCACATAGTCACAACCTATCAAGATGTACTTTAACACACTTTAGAAAGGGTAATACCAAAGGGAAGAACAAACTAGGTCTACACCTACAGAAGAGACTACCTCAGAGAGCAGTAATTCAGAAATTACTTGAAATCATCACAGAACCTCCTTAAAGTGACCTTTCAGTCTCATACTGGAGCAAAAGGGCTAACACTGTCCATGAATGCATAAAGGAATGTCAAGTTAAAGCAGGCAAATGGTTTTGACTTCGAATGTGAGAAACAGAAAGACCTCTGCAAGGATGTGTCTACTTTCAGTGTCTGCATCCAAACGAATATGGCAATACTGAAGATAGTCCAAAGAAAGGACATAAAAATGCTCTGTGAGTCAGAAAACCAGTCTTATTATTTGAGGCTTAAAGAGCTCAATCAACTCAGCATAACTACAGAGAACGTTAAAAGGTGATTTAATCAGAATACAGGCGCTCATTCAAGTAAAAGAGATGTGCTAGTGGGGTTGTTCAGTATTGCAGACAAAGACATAAAAAGCTCCAGCATTTGGAAATTAACTTAGATGGATTCAAGCTTGGAAAAGAAATTAATTTTAAACCAGTAAGAGTAATTAATATAAAAACAGATGTGAGTGAGAAACACATCAGCACATGGATGTTTTGAGGTACAGTCTAAAGGTTATGCTTCAATGCTCCAGATTCTAGGAAAATTGAGAAAGACAACTCATTCATGACAGTGATTTTCCTTTCTGGGTTCCAAATCTCAGATACTTCATTACTATTTAAGGAAAGTGAAGGAAGTCTATTTTGTAAGAGACATAGGCCAAAAAATGCAGCACTTCGTATACTGATTTCTTTACAACATACTTAAATTAAAAAAAAATATCTTCTTGCCAGTATTGATGCTGAGTCAAGGGAAAATACAAGTTGTCTGAGGTTAGAATATTCTCCTTGTACTTCAGTCACAGATCTCAGGGGAGAAGAAGAAGTGGCTATCCACCTTCTCCAGTGCATTTTATCAACGTCTAGAAATGTCAAGCTTACATTTAAGACTCTAGTTCACTATTTCTTTTCAATCCCACATTCCACCCCTGGGAATTGGGAAAGCAACCTCTTACACATGGAATGGGAACTGATGCTGTGTTCAGTCTGCCAAAAGCAACCAGGCAACAGTAAGAGATGAAAGATCATGCTGGGGTGTTAACTCCTGAAATGTTTTCACTGGAACACAACTTAAATGTCACCTCTTTGCTTCAGAGGATGGTTTATATATCACTGTTACCAACAGAGTATTTTCCATGCAGAGTTTTATGTGGAAGAAGCAGACAGAAAGTATTCAGTCTGACACAGTGACTTGCAACTATCCTTAAGTTTCATTTTTTACTGAAATTTTAGTGCTGCTTTGATTTATTTTATTTGCTATATGACTCAAAAGGACTGATGTGAGTCTGCCTACTTTGTTAGTAAACTTAGTTCACTCTACATTTGGATGAATTCTCGCAAGGAAACAGTGATGCAATTGAGAGAAATATGGATTAGCAGAATTTATGTAACTTGACTATTGACCCATCTCTGCATTACATCCCAGTTTTTATGATACTGGACAAATTGGTTTTTTGTACAAACTAAATATGGCCACAGGTCACAAGACTTTCCTTAGATATCTACAAATTCTTCCAATATACAGAAGTAATGCCAGAAATTAGTAACGGAAGGATAGAAACAAAGGAAAAAATGAAGTCCAGGAAAAGAAGATTGTTCTTGGAAAGGAACCACAGGGAAAAAGTTGTTCCTGAGACTATTGGCCTTCTCCACAGCCTTTAGTAGGATGTTATTCTTATATTCCTGTATGTCGCTGTAGGAGAAGATGAACAGAAGACCAGTTTCAGTATCTCCAGTTTCTCAGGCAAAGCCCAGCCTGAAAAAAAGTAATTGTTCCACTTCTCTGTCATGCCGTTTCCACAGACTCCTGGAGGCATTTAAATGTGTTCATTTTTGGAGAGTTTCTCACTCATGTGAAATATCATGCATGAAATACCATGTACTTAGTTGAACCCTGGTATGTATCTAACCCATATCTCATGAATCCCTACTACGACCACAGCAAAGCCACATAGCCTTTTGGTTGTCACACTAGTAAAAGAAGCTTCAAGACAATTTACCTGGCTATTCTGACTATCAGTTTCCAGAAAGACTTGTTTTGTTTAAACATTTGTAAACTTTGCTTGCCCTTCCTGGAAAGAAGCTAAGCCAGAATCTTTTCTCATTATTTTTTTTTTTTCTGTGGAAAAAGCTAAGCAATTTTTAGGTTTACTAGTTTGTGGGGTTTTTTTTTCCAGTTTAGGGTATTACACAGCAGAAACAAGTAACAACAGTCAAAGGCAACCACTACAGATGGTAAAAATGCCCCACTAACTCAAAGAAAGAGTGAAACATTTAAACACAACAGCACATGATAAAGCTAAAAAATATAGGAAAAAAAAAAGAAGAAAAAAGTTTCATTTCCCGCATTGCTGTGGCTTACGATTGACTGGCACAGGCTGGTGTCTAAGGTGGGAGCTTTTCCCATTGCTGAAGAATTTATCCTCTGTATGGATTCTGTCATGCTGAAAAGGGTATGAAATCTTTCTGTAACCGCTCTATTGGTCAGGGCTGCTGTTCTCTACCCTTCCATTCAGTTTGGTTGAAATCTGAAAATGTTTTCAACAGCTGTTGTGATGGTTAGGTCACAGTAAAAAGGATGGTAGGAGAAAGAATTGGAACACAAAAACATTTTCATTACTTTACAGACAATGTTGACAGCGATGTAGGAAAAGTTTTTTTGCTTCCCCCTCTTTCGCCAAATGAATACTGTAAGGAACTCTGTGAAGTATGTTAGTGACTTTGTTGTTGATCTAATTTGTGCAATGTGAGGGAATAGAATGCTTTTTAAAAGGTTAAGATAGATGATTGTTACCTTTCTTTTTGTTCTTAAAAGCTGGCACATTCTCTGAGCAAACAAACTTCCTTTACTGAGAATAATTTTCCATTTCCTCCAACTACATTTGCCAAAGTATTTATTATGTCTTCAGTTTATGGGTGTTTTACTTAGTAGCAAAATGACTGATTTGGAACTTAGAATAATATTGTCCCCAGTTTAATTACTGTGCTGACTGTGTATTTCAGCTATGTCAGCTCCAGTAGGTTGAATAATTATTTAAGAACTACTTACCTTATTTATTGACAATAAACATCAGGTCTTTGTTAAATGTCTGCAGCGGAGAAGATACCAGCGAGAAAAGTAAATTTACAAATACACCATCATTGAAACTAACTGTTGCTCATGTGAAAATTAGTGGCCTTTTCCAGCAACTGAGTATTGCCTAAATAATCTTGCTGTTAATATTTATTGATTTAAATTGAACCCAACACTAACAGTTGAACAGAAATTAAAGTTGGCTTCTCTATACAACAGTAGACGTCTTAGCTATTACATGTTTAAAGTATTACAATTGCAATTTTGGAATTCTTCCAGAAGATAGTTAATTAACATCACTTCCTTTTGCATAATGTATCTTTCTATCATATTGCTTGCTTACAGTGCTCTGCTCTAACTGCAAAAGTCTACTCTGAATGTATTCAGCTTCTGTCTTTTGGCATATGAGTTCTTGCCAACTGTTTGCTTCAGCCATTTCCTGCTAGTTTTTTATATGATGTGGCTGGTCACATGAGTCACATAATATTGTTTCTGCTTACTAACTCAATGGATTTTTCAGAAGAACATTGTATTACAGATTTTTAGTAAAGGAGTTTCATAAGAAAAGCTACCACAATTTGCAAAATTAATGAATAATTTCAGAATCACCTGGCTAGGAAAGCAAGGACTTAGAGAACATGCCTAAAAATTCCAGGAGTATGATAGATACTAAGTTTTAATCCACAGATAGATATGTATACTATGATTAACTTATTCCTACACCTTAAGCTCAGTAAATTCAACAACTTGTTTGTCAGTTAAAGATTAAGCTGAAAAGGTTTTTAAATTCATTCTGTGCTAGGCAAGATCCTTTATGCTTTACCCACAAAGAGGATTTGGGAAAGGCCTAGCTGAGATCCTCCTGTTTTTCTTTACAAGGGCAAGAATGTATTAAATAATGAATGAAATTCTTCTTTTTGTCCTGTACTTGGCATTTATTTTCTGTTAACCATGAAAAGCAAATATGAGTTCCAAGTACTGAAACAGTGCAGACCTACAGTAATCAATGGGTCTAAGTTCTTTAGAAAGATCAGTGACAATATGTAATTTCCTGATAACAAAAACAAAAAATCATTTCTGCTTCCATTGAAAATAAACATTGTGCTAGTACCATCTGTATATCGAAATAATTATTCATAAATGAAGCATTTAGAAGACCTCAGGCCTGGTGAAGAAACCCAGCATTTTTCCTGATAGTTCAAAGACAATCACACACAAGGGAGTGAGAAAGAATATAATACAATACCCTTTTAGCTTCATGATTTTTTTTTTACCTTGACATTGTGTATGCTAGAAATTATAATAGTGTGTTATGCAATATGTGCATACGTCTTCCCTCAAAAACATTAATTTTATTCCAGAGTACCTTCAAACGAATCCTTGGGAATTGAAATTGACCCAATAGACCACTGAGCCTTTAAAAAATAATTGTAAAGGTGTTTCAGAACACATTAACATGCTCTGCTGCTGCTCTCAAGTATTCAGCAGGTTGATGCAAACTATTGTTGCAAGACAAATGTTTATGTATATGGATATCTTTTTTTCAACAGAGATGAGTCAAAACAAAAATTCATCTCACTGTGTGCAGCTATATAATTGTGAAAAATAAGAGCAAAGCTAGTGTCCAGTATTAAGATTCTGATTTGCTAGCATTTTACATCAATTTTATACAGAATCAAAAAATTTAACTCATAGTCAAAGAATATTGGACCCAATGCCAAATTTAGTTGGTACGCTTAAATTTTTTATGTAGGTAATTTGAAAGAGGGAAGTGTATTCATAAATAAAGCTGGATGCTGAGCAGCTAAATGTGTCCTCTAGAGAAGTGAAGGAAGGAAAATGTTTCCTTAGAGATATGAGTTGGTCCCACATAAAGTAAGATTTAAAAAGGTTATCCACTGTTACATTTCACATTGAAAAAAAAATAATGTGACTTTGTAAGGATTGATGTTAGGATCCAAGGAAAATAAGGCTCATGCAGCTATAATTATTATGTATTGGAATATAAAGACATGTTTCTATCTGCTTGCACCCTTTCTTTTCTCCCTTTCAGATTTTGGAATGCTATTGAACATTTACCAGACTTGTCAGATGACCACATCTGAAAAATACTACATTTCCACGGAAAGCCTGTACAGGACCACAGTCACTGCTCTGACACACCAGCAGCTGAGAGGTGAAACACTTTGTGGAGTTTACACAGAGGCCAAGAAAAGAGGTCAGACAGGCAATAAGCACTTCATATTAACTGGCCAAATTAGTATTTGCAATTCTGGCAGTATCGCAGAAAGAAGGGCAGAGGAAAGCTTAAAATGCTATAATAGGAGAACATAGGAAACTTGAACAGGAAAACGTAACATCACAGTTCAGATATGAAATACACATCTAAATGAAGTCATGCTTCATTATTACTTCTTTCAGAGAAGTTTCTTCTTTTTTTTGCCTTTTCTGTGCCTGGCATACAGGGAAGTTACACATGAGAAGCTTTTCTGTCAGCTCTCTGTGTTTAGAGAAAGAGGTCTCTTTCTGGATCCGTATAACATTGCTTATTCCTAAAACCACAACAGCCTGTTTAACAGTTGGTTGTGACTAATATTTCTAAAGAAATGTTTATATGAGAATTGTTTAAAATGGAGTTTTGACAATACAGAAAGATAGGAAGTTTGAGGCAGCTAATACAGAAGAATGTGAATGCAACTTGCACATATTTTGTCCAGTGCTGGAATACTTTCCAACAACGGCTGAAGAGCCCTCCTTGGAATAACCCAGTAGTACAGTGAGTTAATATCTGGATGGAATCAGGTTTGAGAGGAAAGACAATATGTTGATAAGAAAGTTCAATGAGAATAGCTCTGTCTTAAGCAAGATTTCATGGCGATTAATCACCATAAATTTTACTTTTCCATAAGTTCTGTATGAGGTGGGATATTCTGTAGAGGTGGAAGTACAGCTCCCTGTTTGATGAATGTGCTTTTTGTAGTCATTTTTCTAATCAAGAGTTTACTTGCTGTCTTCTGTCCTGCTTGCCTATGCTCAAAGAAACAAAAGAGCAATACAAATAATTAGGATTTAAATGCTGTCCAAAAAAAAATTCAGATTCTTTTTTTCAGCATTTGGAGTATGAAAAAGGCAAGACAATTCTGAGCATACTGACTTCTTTCTGTCTAAAATCAGACTTCATTTATTATAGTTAAGATAAATATCTTTTTCAAAAGCAACTATTGGCCTTGTGTAGTCATTCTACTGACCTTGGTTTAGCCTGAAAGTTCAGGAATTTGAGACTCTGTATTCTATTTGGTAAGATAATAAATAGCATGACAGACATAGATGACCATTGAAAGGAGAAAATTTCTTTCAGGCTTGATGAAAGGAGACCTAGATCTAATCACATAAGATGGCCTCACTGTGTATGGGGCTTCTAACTTTGAAGAAAAGATCATATACAGATTTTTTTTAAAAAGCAATTGTCTTTGTTTCAAAAGGTTCTTATTTTTAGGTATTAAGAGATCTGAACTACTGAACCAGCTGTTAGAATGTCAGCATTCTGAATATTATTTTATGATAGCAACCTGATTTATAATCCTATTTCAGGCAAATCTGAAGCTAACTACAAATCTGGAAAAGAAGTTGAGCTTTGGGCAGAGGCAATCTTTACATTAGGTAGGGACCTAGGAACTTAATTTGCCTTAACACTGACATCTAAAGATACGTGAAATGCCCTAGGATATCTGAGATATTTGTCAGGACTGGTGGATGGACAGGACCTACAGCAGGCCCACACCTTTATGGTGAGAAATTTACAGGAGAGACCTATGTGAAGGCAACTGATGTGAGCCTACATCTCCTTTTATTGAAATAGGAACTTTGGTGTTTTGCCCTGTAGGGTAAGCCAAATTTACGATATCTAATCGGAGGCTGAAGCCTACTCTGCCTGTTTGCAGCAGCAGGAGTTGCTCCATCTCAAAAGAGGTACATAAGTATTGAAATTTTGCTTCTCTTGAGGTAAGAAAAAATGAAGCGCATACATACAAAACACCTAAACACCAGCAAGATAAAGATAAACTGATTGCAGTTTAATTGATTGTTCTGATTTCAATGTGACAAAACCAGCACTGGTTACAAACAGTTTGGAGCAATAATACAGCTTCATTACCAAATTCCTTTTATATGTTTAACCACACTCATTTAGAATTCAGTTAAAAAGAACAGCAGGGTTCTATTGAACCTGTCACTAGTGACTTATTAAGTTAATTTTATATTAATTTGTTTATAGATCAAACATAGGGCTCAACAGTATCAAACACATTTAACAAAAAAAAAAAAAAAAAAAGGAGGACTGGATATTTAACTTCACATTGTGGTAGGTTATATCTTTTTAGGAGGAAGACAATAATTAAATTTAAGCAACTGGTTTGATCAAGGATAAATGCTCTCTGCCTCTTAAATGCCTCTGAAATCAATATGCCTATTTAGAGCAACATAATAGTTCCTGAAAAAACATGGCATCACTTGGATGGTGGACTGAGGTTTCACTAAGTGTGTGGTGTGGTTTGCAACAGTGAAAAATTGAAGTCAGTTCTGTTGAAAACTGGTTTCCTATATGCAGCTAAGAACATCAGTAAATTAGACATTTTGCATGCTGGAATCATCCTTTGGTTAAAAAACACGAATTAGTCCAGAAATGCTGAGTCTCACAGGTATCACCAAAGCACTTCTGTCTTACCAGAATTATTCTTCACTTCAGAGCAGCAGCTGGAAAATCAGTTACACTACCATTTAAATGCCAACAGCAAAATTTATGAAAATTCATGAAAACATGTTCTTAATTTTACAAGGATATGCATGGTAATGAAAAATACGGTTATAGAGGAATTTAAAATTCTCATTGCTATGAAAGTATTTTCAGTTGGAAAAATATTTTCAGCTTGGAAAAAAAAGTATAAATTCTTACTTGAAATGCTATAAAATCAGGACATTGTATAAACTTTTCATAAGAAAAAATATTTAAGATTTTTTTATATTATTTCCGCATATGCCTAGTTCCTCAGTGCTCCATCTGATAGTGACGACTGGAGGGAAAACGAACTTGCAGCTACAAAGAACCAAGCTTTTCAGCAGAAGTTAATGATGTGAACACACCGTTACGAAAACACATCTGCAAACATTCTTTTTATCCACTGGTTATTAATAGAGTGCACTTCTTTTGCTGTTCATGGCTGTTCAATTTATTTCTTTGGTTTGATCTTAGATGTTTCCTGGTTAAACTAGGATAACAGGAAAAATGGGACATGAGAGCAGGAGTTGTTATTGTGAGATTATTTTGCCTGTTTAGGCTATGTGTAAGTTTTCACATGATGTTTCCTCTGAAATACTATGGAAATGCAACCCTCTCAGCAATGACTGTATAACACTTTCTTTAAAACAAATCTTATTTATAAGTTAAATAATTTTAACATATTACCTTTATTATTTTTCCATCTTTACTACTGCATAAAATTAATCGTGCATTCAACCAGAAAATAAATAGGTATTCTGGTATAAATATATGGATATTATAAGACAAGTATTATAACAGATCATCAAAAATACCCTTTATAATAGGCTGAATTAAAACTTGAGCATGTGGGAACCTTGTTAAAAAAAAAAATATCTTTTTTTTTTTTGGAGGCAAGATTTGACATGGGGTCAAAGCAGCTACTTCCTGGCTAGCGGAAGTGGTCATATGGCTATATGTAGGAAACTCAAAATATGGTTACAAATTTATATTATTAAGGAAAGGATATATTTGAACTAACTGGAAAAGACCCCACTGTATTAACTTTACAGTAAGTACTGGTATATAGCTAGGATTTTCTTGTGCACCATGTAATATCACAGAAAAAAAGCAAAACTACCTTGGAGACAGTCTTCAAAAGAAGTGCCAGACGATATTGTTTACACAATTGTTTAATGTCTTCTTGTGACACTTTGGATGTGATGGCTAACCCACCAACACATACTGCCTCTACTGCTCTACTGCTTCTGAAACCTTCTTCTCCCATTCTATCAATACTGAGATTAACACTGAATACCTAACCTTGCGATTTTTGTCTCTCTCCAATCATCCTGAATGTGAGAAAAGTGAAAAAACCCACATCAGTTCTGGCTTCCACAGTTCTGGTCAACAATTTAGAGCAGCACATGCCTGGGAGTATGGCTTTATTTTAAAAAATAAACTGAGTCATCATATTACTATCTCAAAAACAATTTAAGTAATTTCTAGAATTATTCAGGTATGTCCTTCCTTGAATGTATACCTGTGGCTTTTATCTCTCTATTTCAGTGGAATTCATATCTCACAGTACAGTCATATGTAGTGTAATGCTTTATTAGTGTTATAGAATTTATAAACAGGGAAAAGCACTTCCAAAAGCAACTGCTAACAACACAGAAGTGAAAAAACAAATTTATGTGCTCTTGCTGTTTATTTCAGTTTGAATTGCACTGTGACAGAAAAGAACATTCAGTGATTAATTTGGAAAGAATACCTCCCGGGGAAATTATATTTTACTCACCCAATGGCAAAATGTACCAAAAGAAAAAAAAAAAAAAAGGAAAAAAGTGATAGTAGACACAAATGTAACATCTATGCTCTTCAAAATATATAAAAATACACTGTACAATGTTGTGAAAGCATAAAAATATTTTACAAAAGAGATCATAAGGAAAGTGCTTGTTTACTTCATAAAAATTGAACACCGGATGCATCATTTCATAACGGCACATTCAAATAAAGGCTCAAGTTAAACACAGAGACAGTGGAGAATATGCTGTTATTACAGAAATTATGCAATTCAGTCTTTAGAAATAGCATGAAGCAAAGAAGACTATAAACTGAAACCCCAAAAAAGTGGTAGTCACATATGAATCTAGGTAAGATTACGCAAAATTTAAAGATATAAAGAAATATGAAGTTCACATCTGGTGTCTGAATGAAATGAGGAGCATGGTTATAGCTTCTCAGACTGTCACATATAAAAGATGTATGGAACTTGAAAGGTTACAAAATCTTTTGTCATTTTTAAGGATGCTGCTATTGTCAGTCAAATTATGTGTTCACCAGATTCTGATAAGGAAGATTAAAAATTTCAGGTAACAGCAATGGTCTTTACAACTCTGGCTGATGTGCCAGTGATGGAGTAGAGACTTTTGTATTCAGCAAGTTTTGTTTTCCTCACAGTGCTTATGACAAAGCTACTTTCACTTGAGAAGTTAATAGTTTTGGTTAATACTTCAGCAGCTTCTGAATACACAGTCAGTAAAAATTATTTTTTAAATATGACTTAACTCCTATAATGATATTTCCCATAGTGCACAGTTCCCTTCTGTATTTTCTAAATTGTCAATGGATAGTTAGTAAAAGTTGGAGTTGCGTTAATTTGTATTCTTCATTTCAATAAGTAAGCAATAATGATGCAGTAATGCTGAGATATATTTTGTCTAAAATATCCAAGATTATACTTAGTTTATAATAATCTGCTTCGCCAAAGGAATTCTCTGTTCCTTTGACTGTTTTACTGTCTACTTTGGGAAGTTGTGTTCATGCAATTTAAATTGCTATCTCAGAATTCATTAAAAATGGAAAGCCAGAACTCTGCTCAGTTTCAAGTTTGCATTTATCCAGTAGGATTATACTGAACTGTTCAGTAGCCTGAACAGTTTAGCGACTGTTAGTTTTAAAAAATTATTTTATGTTATCTACACTCAACTTCATCACATAGGTATTCTGGGTCATTGACACTTGACACTGAAATTCAGAATAGCTTAGCTCCTTATCAACAACCTGCAACAAACCATATTATTAAGTTGTCAGTAATTATGCACTCTCAAAGCTGATTTTTCTCTTGTGCTGAAATGCTCGTCATTGCCATTGTTGTGTGAACAACTTTAAAATTCTATCGGTTCTTGGATGAATTTACTTTTGTCTTTACACTCAAAAAGTTAAATTCAAACCCAAATTAAACAGTGGATAGATGCAAAACTATATACCCAGCATGTTAAACTTGTTTGAACTGGAAATAAAACCAAAAATAGATCCAAGAGTTTAAAAAAAAACAACCAAGCAAGCAAAAAGCAACCAATAACAACAAAAACCTCAATAAAAAAAAACATTTGGGCTCTGTCCTAGCTGAAAGCTTGATTTGACTATACATTGAAAGGTAACTTCTGTTCAAAATATTGCTAATTCACTGTCCTCAGAATCACTACCCTAGTCTAGATAAGGTGTAAAGTCTCTCTCCATACTCACACCTCTGCACAAATAAAGGAATGAGATCCTTCCATTTTGTAGGGGCAGAAGAAAAATAGCTGGTTCTTCTCATTTCTCCTTTTCTTTTTTCTTTTGTTGTTGTTTTTTTTTTGTTGTTGTGGTTTTGGTTTTTGTTTTTTACCTCAAGAAGGGAAATTTCAGACACTCAGCAAAGACAAACTCAACTGTTTTGCCTTTTTAATTGGGAATAACAGGTAGGACAGCATATGGACTGTAGTACATAAAAAATGAACAGTATTAAAATTATGTTGCCTGCTGCTAACCTGATGCCATTACTGGCCAAGCACTCTATGCTTAACGAACACATTTATTTGAAACTCATGCCTGTAACATTAGGAAACCTTGAATCCTTTTTCCAAAGCATTAACCAAGATAACAAAGACAGAAGTAGCACAGAATGTCATTAAAAAGAAGCACAGGCACAGATGAACAGGAGATGACTTATGTGGAACCTAATCTGCTGATTTTCTAAATGATATTTAGAATCTGTCACCCATTTCTTGGGTTACTTTCAGGTTGTATACAAAATTGCTTTTTGATTATAAAATCAGAGTCATTTTGGTTGGAAGGCAACACAGGAGGTCTCTAGTATGATCTCCTGATCAAAGCAGGATCAACACTGAAGTCAGACCAGATACTTTCGTCAGGTTTTGAAAACCTCCAGGGATAGATAACCTACAATCTCCCAGGGCTCTCTGTCACAGTGCTTAATTATCATCATAGTGATTTTTTGTTAGTGGTGGTCTGTGTGTTTGTGTGTTTGTGTGTTTGTTTGTTTGTTTGTTTGAATAGCCAGTTGCACCTTTGTTGTTGTAATTATGACCAGCATCTTGTCTCCCTGCTTCAGTAGGACTGTGGTGTCTGGTCCTGTCTTCTTAATAACCTCCCCATAATGTACTGACAGACTGCTGTTCTGTATCCCTGAAGCTGCCTCTTTCCATATGGAACAAGATCAGGATCTCAGCCTCTCCTTCCAGGTTGAGTGCTCCAGCTCTTAAAAAGCTTGGGATCCTCCACTGAAATTATTCTAGTTTGTTGGTATCTTTCCTGAATTGTGGGTCCCCAAACTGGACACATCGTTTCAGACACAAGTGTCAAGTAAAGGGTCAAGTAATTAGTGTCAAGCTCATCCTGCTTCCACCTTCTCTGTAATGTCTCTTTGCATCAGACTTTGGTCACTTCTTTTCCTGACCATAGTGGTGGGCAGTATCCATGCTTGCAGGAGGTTGCTTTTCAAGGTCTTTCTGTTCTGTTAAGCTCCTTTGTCCCTCAAAGCTGGTGCCACATGACCACACCTGCCAATTCCTGAGGTCTGAACCCATCCTGTCAAGTAGAAACTGCTCTCCAATTTACCGGATCTACTGTTTGGGGGATCTGTTAAATACTTATGTCAAAAAAAGCAAGATAATCCCTTCCTGAAAGTATTTTAAACATTTCTTGGCTTCAAAGAAGTCTTGAGTCATGAGACATTTAAACGAGGTTTATCCTTCTGATCATCTAGGCTACTCATAGCTGGATAAGTAGGAATGTGTATGCAACTGAGATCAATCTCCTCAGGCAACGCAAGATAGTGTGGAGTTCATGACTGGCACAGCAAGATCCTCCTCCCACCTCCAGTATGAAAATCAAACTCAATTCATGGGTCATTTAATATCTGTGTGCAGAGATAAATATATTTTAAGCATCACTGAGCCAAAATCTTAAGTAACAAAGTTTCCTTTCCATTTCAGACAGCCTCATCTCCTGAAACTTGCATTAGGCACATTTTATTCTGGTTAATAACTGCAGCTGCAGGTCACAAACGAGTAAAATAAGCTTCAGTAACTTCCAGTTCATTAAGGCAACCAAAGTACCAGAAAAATATTTGGCTTCTTCACAGGGCTTAGACACTCTTAAAATATTTTTCTCGGTTTGAACTCCAGTTAGTATTAGAAACTGTAAAGCAACCCTGTTAATTGTTCATTTCTGTGTTTTAAATAATAGAATATGCATATATTCTGATATATAAATATACACAGAGACACAAACACACATTTACCTTGGTAACCCTCTGTTTAAAAAAACAGTTGGTCATTTGGAAGACAGGTTTCCTTGTAATCTCTCATTTGAACTTGGCTTAAAGCTTGAAGTAAGCTTTAAATTCTCTGATGTTACCTATGCTACCATCAGGTACCTAAACTCACAGAGTATTCTGTTGCAAAGGAGAGGAAGAGGGAGTAGAAACATAAAACTGAAATACAAAGAAATTTGCCTAGAAAAAAAATTATAGTTAGATCATACAGATATTGTAATGTTTGTTAAAAAATCCTCAAAAGCTGTATCTGGCTAGAGTTGAAAAGGTAAGGGTTTGTAAAACCTTTTCATTCTGAGAGAGTAAAACATTTTTTTTTCAGAAGTGTAAGCTGAGCTGTAAAGTAAATGAACATGAAGGCAAGCACAGAGCGATTATTATGCTCCAAAGTCATTTTTGCAAGGAGAGGGAAACTTGCTACGTTCTTTTTTAAATGCTAAAGCAATCTTGCTATCACATGATAACAAAATTTCTCCTTTGTCACTCCTGACTACCTCATTTAAACAGCTTTTGCTTATAGGTGATACAGTCATATATTAGAAAAAACCCTAATCCTGAAAAGTAGCTTTTATCTGCTGTTTGTCCATTCATGAAAATTTCATTTGAATGTAAATCATGTAATGAAGTTATAATTTCAACATACATGTTTAAATAAAATCAGCATTTTTCTGTCAGTGTCTGTAATTTATTACCTCCATACCTGAGAGGAATTGAAGTAAAAGTGGCTATTCTATAGCAGGATGCTTCTGCTAGTCTATGTAAACCTGTATAGTGGAATACGGGGTTTTTGAGAAGAGTGTCGTTTAATGAATGCCCAGGACAAATATAGTGTTGTGCTAATTTCAAATAAACATAGCAGTATCTAAATGGCTAATGGAAATAAAAAGACACGTTTTCAGATAATAATCTAATATAAAAGAATAAACAATTAACCTTATAAAGGACCACTAAATCACAAGATCTTGAGAAATAACCTTTGAAGTCGTTGTCATATAATGCATCATCTTTTCTTCTTCCAAGAAGGGTGGATCTCTTTTCAGCATTTAAGTAATCAAACAGTGCTGTAGGAAAAAAGGCAATAACAGGATGCTGTATGCTGTATTTTGCTCTACTGCTAATTGATGCTGATGAGTATACTTCATTAGAAAGTTTGCAACCTGTAATGGAAAGAACATAAACAGTTCTGAAATACTTATAGCAGTGTTAGAACTTGAAGCATTATGAAAAGGTGATAGAACAAGAATCACTTACTTTTTATGTCCCATCAAAGAAGAGTTTTCAAAATTAGAAACAATCATATTACCATCAGACAGTCCCAGCACACACATAAGAAATCTGCTTTTTGAGTTTTGTACCATAGTGAAATATAGAACAGTAATCTTAAGTTTTGTTTTTCACTACACTTTTAGAACTGTGAAGAAAGCAAGGGGAACAATACTTTATTACCCTGTTGAACTTCCTCTTCCATAATATAGATCTTATCACCTATTTGCTCGCTTCTTTATTATCTTAAAAGAATTTTCACAAGCCAAGTCTCTCTCTCTCCCTCTTCCCCCCTTTTTTTAGTAATACTATGTAGCAATAGAAGCCTAAAAAAGCTATTTACCAGACTGTTCCTATACAACTGAATGATAAAACATGTTTCTTCCCACCAGTCAAGATGTAGTGTTGACCCTGGCTGGATGCCACATGCCCACCAAAGCCACCCACCAACTCCCCTCCTTGGCTGGACAGGGGAGAGAAACTATAACAAAAAGCACATGGGTCAACACAAGGACAGGGAGATCACTCACCAATTGCCATCTCAGGCAAAACAGACTCGACTTGGAGAAATCAGTTCAATTTGTTACCTATAAAATCAGAGAAATACAGTGAGAAATCTTAAACCAAAGAAAAAGAAATCAAATCTTAAAACACCTTGCCCCTATCCCTCCCTTCTTCCCAGGCTTAATTTAATTCTTTATTTCCCCACCTCCTCCCGCCAGCAGCAGGGACGGGGCCTGGGGGCTGCGCCCCGTCCCTCACACCTGTCCCTGCCGCCCCTTCCCCCTCAGGGGGAGGCTCCTCACACTGCCCGGCTCCAGCCCGGGGTCCCCCCCACGGGGCGCAGCCCTTCAGGCACAGACGGCTCCAGCCTGGGTCCCCCGCGGGGTCACCAGCCCGGCCAGCAAACCTGCCCCAGCCCGGGCTCCTCTCCTCACGGGGACACAGGCCCTGCCAGGACCCTGCCCCAGCACGGGCTGCCCACGGGGTCACAGCCCCCTTCGGGCACCCCCTGCTGCGGCGTGGGGTCCCCAGGGGCTGCAGGTGGGGATCTGCCCCACCGTTACCCTCCATGGGCTGAGGGGCACAGCCTGCCTCACCAGGGGCTTCCCCAGGGGCTGCCGGGGAACCTCTGCGCCTCTCGCCTGCTGGCACAGACTTTTTTTGTTTTTCCTTACCATGTTATCACAGAGGCTCTATCAACGTCGTTTATGGGCTCAACCTGCCCAGCGGTGGGTTTATCTTGGAACCAGCTGGCGTTGGCTTCATTGGACATGAGGGAATCTTCTCACAGCTTCTCACAGAAACTGCACCTGTAGCCCCCCTGCTACTAAAACCTTGCCAGGCAAACCCAGTACACAGGATGATTGGCTTTGAGTGAATGTATTTAGTTAAATGCAACTTCTAGCTCTACTAACATTTCTCAAAGCAGGCATATTTATCAAACCTGGATCTCCTAAGTCACTGGACAGCTGCAGTAAGTACTTTGTCTGAATCAGGCCTAAACCTGGTGGTTGAGGAAAGGGTAAGAGGGCTTCACCCTTCCCAACACCACCACCTGCTGCTTGCTCCCCTGCTGCAGTGCTGTGAACTGAGGTGTTCTCCATATAGTGTGTGGCTGCTAGCCAGCTCCTTAGCACTGTCTGCCACTGACAGCAGAAGAGAAAAGATGTGGCAGTGTGCAGCACACGCTTCATCCCATTTGTAGCTCTGCCAGACAGTGGGATGGTTCAGCTCTTTCATTTTGCCACATCCAGCCAGCCTCAGTATTGAACACCTGGCAACTGGAATACCTAGCTACCTTTTTGTCCTCTGTGATTTTTGCTGTGTCATTAAAGCACTAATTTGTAGTGGTGACTTTGTGCATTTTTTAATAGTTCTTTTTACTTTCAGAACTGTTTTCCTTTTTGCAAAACCTGTTTTTTTGTCTCTAGATGTGAAATTAATTCTTTGTCCTTTATGGCTTTAATTTCTCCTTCAGGAAAATTAAGGAATGTTGCTAATAACGTGTAATAATAAATAACAGAGAACTAATAATACTTGATTTTAAATAATAATACAACATCTTCCAGTAACTTAAAATGTCCAGTTTATCCAATGCATATTTTCTTCAGTTATGTTATGGAGTGAGGTTTCTGCTATTCTTTGTCTCCAATCCAGTTCACTGTGAGCTGCATGCACTGGTGTGTATATTCTTGTTTCCTAAATGATCACCAGCCCTTTTACCCTATAAGCTGCATTTCTTATGCCTATCTTCTCTGTGTTTCACCACCTCTGCCCTTACTACTTGTGGCAGTGGTGTTAATACTAGCAGCAGTAGTAGTGACAGTAGTAGCTGACACTCACATGTAGGCAGAATCCTACAGTTTGTGAGACCCTCTGTTAGGGACCCTCTAATTTGATGTCAAGTGTACCATGGCTGGTAGGCTACTTAAACTTGTTTTACTAGTTCGATCAGAGAAATTTTATTCTTTTTTTTTTCAAAATTTTTAATGCAAAACTATTTATTTTAACTGTAAGAGGAAAAATGTGATCTCCTTTCTCTTCCCTTAAATTGTATCACACATTTAAATAGTCTTCCAAACTGCTTCAATGTAAATTTTCATTCTGCTTATAAAAACAGGATAACAAAAGTAAAATAGTACTCAGCAAAGTAGTGTTATTTTTTGTGGAATGAATAGTTCATCTGACAAAAGATTTGAAGCGATAAGTTACATTTCCGAGAAAAATCTAAATTTTCAAGAAGGAAAAACGTCTCTTCTTAATGCAGGAAATAGTTTTTCAGTTATGGATGTTTCATTTTTGCAGCACTTTTAATATACAGTGATGTTTGAAAAAATAGTATTAGTAATAAAGCAGGCTATAAAGTCTCTCAAACTTTTTCTATGCTAAAGTAAAACAATTTCCTCAGAAGTGTCATTGAACAACAGGAATGAGCTATGCTGCATGTCAAATTGAGTAAAAGAGTTTGTTCTAATGTAATCCAGAAGAAACCTTGGTCCATATGTTTTCATTTGAACACACTGTGAATCAAATTTTGCACACAGCAGTAAGCATGTATAGCAACCATCATTAACAGTTCCTATGTGATGATAAAAAATTGTAAATTGTATATGTAAATGTTAGTAAATTTTATATGTAAATTGTATTTACTTTTGGAAGTATACTGTCATGATATTTTACTGTACACTATGTGGTATGCATTCTAGGTTTAACACTAACCTTATGTTACTCTATACCATGGCAACAACACTAGGAGAGATTTCTGACTTAATGTGACCTTCATCTTAAATCAGAGGAAAGTTAGAACCAGCATAAATGCTCTACATCTGTTTTATCGATTTACTGGAGAAAAGGAAAAGAGATATTTATAAACTGAGTACTTCTGGGGTCAAACAATGCCTTAATAAATCAATTAAATCACTGCAGTTTACTTTTTTCTTACAAGTTTACTTCCCAAGCTTAATTGAATATTCTTTTAGATTCCCTAAAAGAGTCCTGTACCCATTAGTCTTTTTTCCCTACCAATGGCTGACAGATTTAATGATTTATTACCACTCTTGTTTTTTATCAGAGATGCTGTGCAATGACAAGCATCAGTCTAGAATGCAGCACAATGGTTCATATTTTTACTTTTTTTAGAAAAAGAGGGGAAAGAAAATTTTAAAAAAAGAAAGCAAAATCTGTTTATGGCTTGAAATTTGTACAATTATCATGAACCTTAGATTAATAAATTATTCAGCCTGTTTTCTCTTTCTCCAAATGAAATAAGATTATGAAATCTTAAATCAGGCAGTTCTGGCTTTCTAATAGTAATTTAGCTAAGAAAAAAAGTCCCCCTTAATTTTAATCTTCCTCAAAATTATGAACAGGCACTAGGTCAGTGTTCATTTCAGCTACACTGTAATTTCCTTTTATCTGCTGTAAAAACTGAAAATATAAATATTGTCTGTCTCTTAAAAGGAAGAATCTGGATAAACTAATTGCTAAACATCTTAGATGTGTAATACATACTTCATTTCTAGGGTGACATTTATGATGCTAGTTTTCATCTCACTGCAGTACACCTCATGTTAAAGAAACAAACAAAAAATCAACCCAAAGAAACCAGCCATTAAAACAAAGAAGCAAAGCACTTACTGCAATAATTCAATTACATAGAGAAGTTAAAATACTTTAAAACACTTCTCCAACAGAACCTAGAGCACTGCACAAACAAGTGACAAGTAGGAGTAAATCTAACCTTACTCTAGAATTTACTGTGTTTTTGAGAGATTTACTTATAGCCTCCCTTGGGGCCTCCCTCCACCCTTGCCTATGGTCCAGAGCCCCATTTCAGCCCAGCCTGTGGCCATCAGTCCCTGGTAGAGTGTAGACAGGGCAAGTCTACCCCCTGGACCTGGCCAAGGAGTACCGGCCTTGCCCACCCCCTGGGCAG